>NC_045806.1:104693067-104993067 GCF_009873245.2 Balaenoptera musculus | reverse complement strand
AGCACAAACAACCAAAGAAAAACGAGATAAATTGATCTTCACCAGATTTTTAAATGTTTGTGCTTCCAAGAACACCATCAAAGAAATGAAAAGACAACCCACAGAATGGGACAAAATGTTTGTAAATCATATATTTGATAAGGGTCTAGAATCCAGAATATATAAAAATTCTAACAACTCAAGAACAGAAAGACAATTATCCCAATTAAGAACGGGCAAAAGGGGGGCTTCCCTGGTGGCGCAGTGGTTGAGAATCTGCCTGCCAATGCAGGGGACATGGGTTCGAGCCCTGGTCTGGGAAGATCCCACATGCCACGGAGCAACTGGGCCCGTGAGCCACAACTACTGAGCCTGCACGTCTGGAGCTTGTGCTCCGCTACAAGAGAGGCCGCGACAGTGAGAAGCCCGTGCACCGCGATGAAGAGTGGCCCCCGCTCGCCACAACTAGAGAAAGCCCTCGCACAGAAACGAAGGCCCAACACAGCCAAAAAAAAAAAAATTAAAAAAAAAAATTAAAAGAATGGGCAAAAGATCAGAATAGACATTTCTCCAAAGAAGATATATAAATGGCCAATAAGTGCATGAAATAATGTGGGAAATGCAAATCAAAACCACAATGAGATACCACTTCACACCCACTATGATGGCTGCAATCAAAAAGACAGACAAAAAAATACAAGTGTTGGCAAGGATGTGGAGAAATTGAAATCCTCATATGCTCCTAGTAGTACTGTAAAATGTGCACCCACTTTGGGAAAGTTTTGCAGTTCCCCCAATAAATTCAACATAGAATTACTATATGACTCAGAAATTCCACTCCTAGAGGCATACCCAAAATAAGTGAAAACAGATGTTCAAACAAAAACTTGTAAACCAATGTTTATAGCAGCACTCACGTTAGCCAAAAGGTTGAAATAACTCAAATGTCCATCAACAGATTCGTGGATAAACATAATGTGGTATATCCATACAATTGGAATATTATTCAGCCATGAAAGAAATGAAGAAGATATGTATATGTATAGCTGATTCACTTTGTTATAAAGCAGAAACTAACACACCATTGTAAAGCAATTATACTCCAATAAAGATGTTTAAAAAAAAAAAGAAAAGAAATGAAGTACTAATTCATGATACAACATGGATGAACCTTGAGAACATTATACTAAGTGAGAAAAGCCAGACACAGAAGGCCACATATTGTGTGATTGCATTTATATGAAATGTACAGAATAGGCCAGTCTATAGGGGCAGAAAGTAGATTAGTGGTTGCCAGGGGCTGAGAGATGGGGGAATGGGGAGTGACTACTAATAGATATGGAGTTCTTCTTAAGAGTGATGAAAATGTTCTGGAATTAGATACTGAAGATCAATGTGCAACTTTGTGAATACACTAAAAACCACTAAATAGTAAACTTTAAAATGGTAATTTTTATGGTATGTAAATTATATCTCAATAAAATTTTTATTTAAAGTTTTTCATTTAATTTTTCCATTTTAGTTTGGCATGCCACATGAAAATTAATAAAAAATTTCAAATATTAAAGTGAGTATTTCAGACAATAAGGCACATCTTCGCAGTTGTGTTTTGAGGGAAGGTATTTGCTAATATGAGAGCTAATTCAAAGCTTTCTCCCTTCTTCATTTCACATTTTATCCATCATCATCTTTTTTTTTAATTTTTAACATGTTTATTGGAGTGTAATTGCTTTACAATGGTGTGTTAGTTTCTGCTTTATAACAAAGTGAATCAGCTATACATATACATATATCCCCATATCTCCTCCCTCTTGCATCTCCCTCCCACCCTCCCTATCCCACCCCTTAATTGGAAATGTTTTCAGCTCTATCTAACAAAAAATCTCTGGCCAACAGTGTTTTAGATAGTATTTAATTATATTTCGTAACTAGAAGTCTGGAACCAGGCTGTCCTAGAGTTGCTTTTGGAGTTCAGTGATATCACAGTACTACCGTTGGGTTGGTATCACTTCAATTCACTTGGCCATTGTGTTGTGATCAAAAGATTGTTGCCACAGCTCCAAATACTACACCCTTACACCAATATCTGAAAGAGTGCGAGGCAAAAAGGAATTTCTTCTTACTCGGCTCATGCCCTTTTTTTTTAGAGATAAAAATCTTTCCCAGAAAGCCCCACCAGACTTTTATTTGCAAGAATTAGGTAACGTGCCTACGCCTAGACCAATTACTAACAAATCAAAGGGTAACTTAGAACAATTATGATTCATTCGCTAGAGCTGGAATGAAATCAGGGGGTCTGTGTTGTCTAATGATTGGAAAATGCCTGCCACAGAGTAGCCAAAATCTTTTGCCACAATGTGACTGGTCTCAGAAAGACTTAATAGTTCTTAATAACTCTGAAAATAGAACCAACTTCCTGCCTCTACGTAGAGGACCCAAGTGTTTGAAGAATAAAACTGATTTCTTTCCATAAAAATGACTGGTGATCTTCCCTGATTATTCCATTTTTTATTGATGTCTCCTATGATTTCTTTAAGTATGAATAGCCTATATCCAGGGCCAGATCCAAAGTTTGTGGGGACTGAACTTATATACAATTTGGGGAATTCTCTTTAAGGAAAATAATATACAATTAGGTTCAGAAGTGAAAATTTGTTTAGAGTTAGGAAATAAGTCACAACAAATTACACATTTCAATAACTGACAAATACCACAAACATCACAAAAATCAAGAAAAATAACACATTTTATTACTCAACTGACTGACACTCATTTATTTCTTGAATGCATACTCTTGATCACCTCTTAAGATGACAATTATTTTGTAAATTTCATTGTCTATAGAGAGAATAGAAAGATAATTTAGTTTTTCACAAGATCAAAACTGGTGCCTTTTCTATTATTGTTGATAAATATGCATAACGCATGTAACTTCATACAGACATATTCACTGCTTATAATACTTCTGTAGATAAGTGCCCTACAAACAGAAATTTTGATAAATTATATTTCATATAATTTCCATCAAAAATGAAAAGAAACATATGGTCCTTTTATAGTAACATTTTCAAGAATATTGCTGATAGGAGAGAATATTTGACTAGGCTCTGGTGAGAACCAAATCCTTTGCTTATAATTTTATATATTTAATGTTTGGAAGACTTTTGCATAGACAGGTTTCTGACTTCATACATTTCAAATCTTGCTTATCCTTCATTGCCTTTATATTTCCAGTGCCAGCAGCTATAGGGTCATATTCATATCACAAAACAGCTTTAGCTTTGCATCTTCCTGTGGTAGGCACAGAGGTGACAGGAGTATCCCTGGAAGCCACTCCTACCCTGGGGCAGCTAGTAATAACTATACAGAAAAGTGACTATGAACCACATAGATAAATCCTACTAATGCCAGACTAAATGATCTTCCCCTTAGCCAGATCTCTAACGTGCCTGTGGCTACACCAACCCCAGTCTATACAAGGCAAAGGGGGTGGGAAGACAAAGGTGAAATATAGAAATGGAACTGGGTAATGGATGGAGACTGGAAGAGTTTTGAGGTGCATGTTAGAAAAAGCCTAGATTGCCTTGAAGAGAGTGTTGATAGAAATATGGACATTAAAGGTAAACTCTGGTGAGGACTTAGAAAGAAAAAAGGAGAGCTGTGGATAAAGCTTATATAATCTGAGAGATATACATACATCATCATGAACTGAATGCTGGTAGAAATATGAATGTTAAAGGTGCTTCTGTTGAGATCTCAGATATGAGAAACATGTTATTGGAAACTGGAGGAAAGGCAATCCCTGTCATAAATTGGCAAAAATTTGGCCAAATTGTGTTCTAGTGTTCTGTTGAAAGTAGAACTTGTAAGTGATGAATCTGGATATTTAGCTGGGGCAATTTGTAAGCAAAGTGTCGAAGGCACAGCTTGGTTTCTCCTTGCTGCTTACAGTAAAATGCAAGAAGAGAGAGATAAATTGAAGAAAAAATTGTTAAGCAAAAAGGAACCTGAACTTGAAGATTTGGAAAATTCTATCCTATGCCTCCCCCCTATTGTATTTTGGAAGCAGATAACTTGCTGTTTTCATAGGTTCACAGCTGAAGAGGAACTGTGCCTCAGGATGAATCAAACCTGGAACCTTTCCATATTTGATTTAGATGAGACTTTGAACTTAGAATTCATGTTGGAATGAGTTAAGACTTTTGTGGCTGTTGAGATGGGATGAATGTAACATGCATGTGGCAAAGACATGAATTTTGGGGATCCAGGGGGCAGAGTACTATGGGCTGAATTTTCTCCCCCCCACAAATTCATATGTTGAATTCCTAACCTCCAGTAACTGAGAATGTGACTGTATTTAAAGATAAGGTCTTTAAAGAGGTACTTGAGTAAAAATGAGGTTACATAGGTGGACCCTAATGCAATATGATTGGTATCCTTATAAAAAGAGGAGATTAGGACACAGATACGGACTAGGTGAAGACACAGGGATAAGATGGCCATATACAAGCCAAAGAGAGAGGCCTCAGAAGAGACCAAACCAGTTGACACCTTGATCTCATATTTCTATCCTCCAGAATCGTGAGAAAATAAATTTCTGTTGTTTAGGTCACCAGTCTGTGGTACTTTGTTAGGACAGCCCTAATGAACTAACACAGTCCTAATGAACTAACACAGTCCCTCTTAGGACCTTGCAAGGGACCCATTCTAGTAAGGGTCTCTGAAGTTTAAGTTTCATTAGCTTCATGAATATAACCATCTCTGTATCTCACAACTTATCACTTAATTTGGTTCTACCTTGGATCATTCATCAATCATTCTATCCAATTCTATTTTAAGTTCCTTGAGGGCACTGATCGTTTTCTGATTCTTCAGCATCCACCCTTGTCTTGCCCCTCTTATGTCCCAAAATAGAATTGAACACAGTAGGTATCTAACAAGTAACTTTCATTGATTTATTCATCACACCTACATGTAAGCTCATGTAGAGTTCTTAAAAATTTATTAAAGAGAGAATTACCATCTCCCTAAGATTAACTTCTTCTCTGCAAAGTCATGGTTATTGTTGTGAGTAAAGATTTTCACATGATACTTTTGTTGAAAGCCAAGGTAATTTTAGTTTTGTAGTAAATACTGTCATAGGCTGAAATTATGATATATAAAATGCTAAGTACCAGATATCAAATAAATATTTATTAGTAACTAAAAATAAGAAAACTGATTTATATCTAGGAATAAATGTCATGAAAAGAGAACTTCAGTAAGTGATCAAATGAGTATACAGAATCACTAACTTCATGTGTGTTGAGGCCATGGCCTAACCAAACCCCTTCTTGAAATCAGAATCTGAAAATTATTTTTATATATGCAGAAACCTAGTTTCACTTTTTCATATTTTACAACTCTGGTGATTGTTTGTAAAAAGATTTTATTCATAAGGTAAACCGATGCCTGTTTAAAAGGATCTATAAACATTCTAAATCCTATCCATTTGTAATGTATTGTTGCAAATTCTGTCTTTTTTATTGATGGATTCTTAAAATTGGCTTGATTTCTATTTGCAGTTCTTAAAAATTACTATTGATTTAATTATTTTCTGGTTAATAATTTAATAGGTTTTATTCTCATAATTCATTAAAAGAAAACATCAAGGGCTAGAAAACACAATTACTATTATTTTCATAATGATTTACTTGATTCTCCTGATTGTTTCCTAGGTGTTGTCTTGAGAATGGAATGTGGGATATCTGACATACGGGGAAAATGCTAGACATCGCCCTCGTGAAAGAGTAATAAAATGCAGCAGTTCTCTTCCAAAGGAGAAATAAAAAGTTAAATAAGTCCTATATCTCCTAAATATTATGGTGTAAGAAAAAAATATAACTAAGTACATATTATTATGTAAGAAAACAGCTGGTAAACTGGATTTTTAAAAGTAGAATTAAATATACAATGAAAATAATTTAGTCAATGGGAAGCAGAAGGTTTAAGATGTGTCTGTGCAAACCCTGTCTCCTTTTCAGTCATGGATCAATGTTTTGTATGTGATAAAATATCAAAGTTCATGGGCATCTTGACAAAATGGTTATGGTACTAAGTTTTGCTTGCTTATTTAGCCAACAACCTATTATTGTTGATGATTTCAGATAATAACTGTGCTTAGAAAAAAATCTTGCTTCTGTTTAACTTGCCATGCTAAAGGCTAAAAATGTGTTTTATAAAAAGGTTCTGCCTTGGGAATTCCCTGGCTGTTCAGTGGTTAGGACTCAGCGCTTCTACTGCAGGGGGCATGGGTTCGATTCCCAGTCAGGGAACTAAGATCCCACAAGCCACGTAGCGCAACCAAAAAAAACAGGAAAGGGGTTCTGCCTTGATTATCATCATCAATATATAAAAGGGTAGAAGATATTCTCTTCTAATTGTGGTTTTGACTAGGGTCCCATTAAATAAATATGTTACCTGACTGTAAATATAGTATATGCTCATCATAGAAAATTGGGAAAACAGGAAAGTTTAAAGCTAATATTCTATATACAGTTGTATCCCATTTTCTTTTTTTCTCACACATTGCATATCTTATGCATTTTCCCAAGTACTTTATAATTCTTTGTAAACATCATTTTCAGAGTTTCTTTTTAATAGTAACTTACAAAAATGGCCTAAATAAAAGGTTACACTTAGAAGTATATTAAACATATTTAAAACTACACTATGTTGAGAAAGAATGTATGTAACCAGAGACTATTATTTGTTGTTTGTTGGACAATACTACATTCTAAAACACTTATCCTTTCTAGTGTTGTTCATTTACTTGAGCTCTCATTTATGGAAATGAATAACTATGTCTGTGAATAAATGTGTCTAAAGCATATAACAAAAGCATGTCATTAATACTTCCTCAGAAATATTTTAGCTGTGGTGGAAGTGGGAGTAGACTTTTAATTCGGACTTCCCCTAACTGATAATTATAGCTTCTAGTTAAATTGATGTAAACATACAATAATTCAAATACTCAGCCACAGGACTTTTTAGCACCTTAAATTATGTCTTCCCTAATTAAGGAACTCATTAAGCTAAAGTTTCAGGTAACACATATTCTCAGCACTTCACTGAACTTAGGTCAGTTCCTTGGTTTTATTTCAGGCAGTGTCTGTTCTGAGATTTTCCAGACCATTTTTTCAAATGTTAGGGGAAGGACTATAACAAATTAGTGAACTGTCTGTCCATGAACCTGTCGAAATTCTTTACCAATAATTAAGAAAAATATCCTACTTTCCTCTTGATGTGGTTTCCTTAGAATAGAAAATAGTCAGAACCTTGAGATTATTTTTAACAAAACCATTTCTAAAGAGAGAGAGAACAGGTGGCTTAAAGAGAGAAAGAATTTTAACTTATGAAAGTGACTAAATCTTTCTAAATCTATAAATAGCATTCCAGTCCTCCAGTTGTTCAACTCTTAAAATTTAAATGCTTTTGGCTATAAAAATATTACATCTAATAATTTTGAAATGTGCTTTCAGTAATGCATTTTTTATTTAAAAATGTCTTAACATTGAGAATGTCATCGTGAATTATGAAACTTTTGTATATTTAATTTTATTTGGTGCCATGGGCTATGAGGAAAAGATTTTAGTGAAATGAGAGCTAATAATAACTTCACTTTAACATTAATTATTTTTCTTTATTTATTTTTTCTTCTTTTATTAGCTAATCATGATTGAGTGCCCCTTAAATCAGGACACCAATGACACTTTGTTTCCAATTAACAGTAAAAACCTTCTTTGATCCTTTGACTTTTTTTATGAGATGAATTTATATTTTCCAGACTAACATGCATGACAACATAATTCTCTATACTTATTAATATTCAACTTTGCTGCTTTAATGAGAGAAACCAGGAGAAATGTAATGTCATCTGCTTATCTAAGGCATTAGTATCTTTTGCTAATATAAAGAGACCAAAAACGCTTTTGAATAATAATAGCCAACATTATTTGAGCACTTGCTATATGCCAGACACTGTTCTAAGTGCTGAATATGTATTTACCTATTTAATATTCAAAACACCCTTATGAGGTAGAAACAATTGAACAGTGAACACAAATAAATATGCCTAACCTACTTCTAGATTTAATTTTTTATTGATTCCATGGCTCTATGTTAACATTAAGATGAAACTCTGAAAATGATGCTTCCAAAAAATATTTAATGACCTGGAAAATACGATTTAATGCTTAAACTCTATATACAGTGCTATATTAGCTCTATTTTATACAGGTGCATATTCATGTATATAGAGAGAGAGGAAGTTCACCCAATATCCATAGCGTTCCCTCTAGATAATGGAATTTCAGGTGATTTTCATTTTCTTCTTTATACACTCTGAATGTTTTGAACCCAAGCAGCATCCACAAACTTAGCATGACAATAGAATATTAACAAAAATCACATGAAGGATGTGGACTGGATTGATAGAAAAATGTATTGTATGTTAGCTATTAATACTCCAAAGCAGAAGAAGGAAGAGGCTATAAAAATCGTTGATCCAGTTTCAGCTGATTATCTGGTGATCTAGGAGCTATTCATAATAAAATGTGTAGGAGACAATCCAAGCATTTTCCTTTGTTCTAATGAGCCAAATGGTCATATATGTAACCCTTACTGATCCATTACTAAAATTAGATTGAAGTAGCCAATGCTAAGGATACAAAAATAGAACTCAACAGCGCTTTTCAACTTTGTGTTTTGTAAATCCAAAGAGGCCCATTTAATTCTGATCCATATTTAACAGGAAGGATTTGAATGAAGCATAATGAATTTGAAAGAGGTTATAATATTTTTTGAGAATGTGTATATTCACTAAAAATATTAATTTGAAAATAGGGTCTTATACTCTAGTAAAGGCAACATATTGAAGTTGATAAAGAACACTGTCTAAACCAGTGTTTCTCCAAGTGTGGTTCCCTAGTTATGTGTATCAGAATCATCTGTGGTACTTGTTAAAAATGCAGAGTCCTGGGTCCCCTCCCAAACTAACTGAATCAGAATCTCTGGGAGTGGAGACCATGTTATATGAATTTTCAGCAAGCTCCCTACATGATGTTAAGCGTACTAAAGTTTGATGATCACTGTCCTAGAGGTAAGATTTAGTCTGACAATGAGATATTTTTTATGTTCACAATATAGAACCATAAAGAAGGATGCAGTTGGACTGCAAAACTCAAATTAAGGACTCAATTTTCTCTGAGGAACACAGTGCTGAGGACAAACCCTTCCCATTATGCCTCTTGTGGTAATTTAGACTAGTGCATCTCAAATGTGGTTGAGTCTCAGAATTTCCTGGGAAGATTTTTAAAGCACAAATTCTCAGACTCCACACCATACCTACTGAATCAGAATCTCTGGGGAAAGGATGTGGGAATTTGTCTGATTTTTTAACATTTTCGGGCGATTTTGCTATTTGCCAGTTATGTTTGGAAGCCTCTGGTCTAGACTACATGGTAGGCCAAGGTTTTCATTCTGAGCTAGTTTTCCTTTCTACCTTGCAGTTCATTTTTCCAGGCCCCTGAGTCTGCCATAGAATGAAACTGCGTGTTTTTTGTTTTGTTTCATGTTTTAGGAAATTGATCAAAATGCTGATCACTATGATATCTTATAGAGACTTGCTCATGGGTGCAACAGTGTATCATTAGCTCCACTGACACTGATTTCTGTTAATTGCGTTGTGCAAATAAACTGTGGCACATTGGTTAGACTGAACATTAACAGCAAATATGAGTGATCTACTGCGAGTAGGTTATACATGTATAAAACCAAAGGATTGAAATTTTAAAGCTAATTTGACTAAATTTATTTACCACCCCATTGAGAGGTGGGATTGAGGCTCATGAACCTTAATTATAATAAAATGTTCTGTGATTCTTTCATTGGTAAATGAAATTATGTGGAAACTGGCAGTTCCCTCAAATTCAAAAATAATTACACAAGAAACCTTTTAATAAATATACCTAACCTCTTTCTGGTTCTTCATGGTTTTCAAAAATCTTTCACATACATACATTTTCTTATTTTATTAGACCCTCGGAGGAATATGTGAGGTAGGAATGTCTAATATTATCTTTTCCATTTTATAGATGTGCAAGTTAAGGTCTCGATATTAACTAATTTGTGTGTAAGTTTGCCTAGAGCTAATACAATCATAGAACTTAGCCCAGAAACCAAGTCTGGTAAGACCAAGTGTCTTCCCCCCACTGCATTATGCTACCTCCTTCACTGAAACCCACTCAAGGTGGCAAGCACTGGACAAATTGATTTTTTTCTCCTTTAGAGGAAAGAAAAAGGGAAGAAAAAAAGTCTTTAATTGGAGTATTTTCTGAATTCTACCCTCACTGAATGCTGCCTTATTTAAAAAAAAAAAAACAAAACTCATTTTCAGAAGAGTTTGTTTAGTCCAACCCTCTTGCAAATAAGTCAGTCACTAAGCTACAAATCCAAGTGCACAGCAGGTCCACACTGGTGCATTCATTATATGAAAAAGATAATAATCTTTATTGATAAACAGAGTTTCAGACCACTAATACATTACTTCATAAAACCATGAAAACAAAGAATGCTATGCGAGACTGCTCCAGATATTCTTACTAATGGGCAGCTAATAAAAAGAGGTCAAACTGTCATGACTGTATTAAGCACATGAATATAAGGAGAAAAAATATCAGCAGTCGGATGGAAACTTTAAGGATAAAAGAAGATTGTAAAGATGTTATTAAATAAGGAATTGAAAAGTTAGGTCATGCTGGCCTCATCAAGGTACTATTAGGTTACTGACAAAAACAAAAAAATAAAACAAAATGGGGGCATTTTGAAAAAGAACATATGTCAGAACAGTGATGCAGAATGAAAGTAATTATTTTTACTTTAGAAGATAACCCTTTAGATGCTGCCTGCCTTGTGACAGTTTACAGTGACATGGAATACTCAAATACAGATCAACCTTTCCAGCCCAACAGGAAATTTCATGTGAAGCACATTGGTAGAAACTAGAGAAGTTCCTTCAATACAAATCAAGGATTTTTACTAGACCTTAAAAAATCATTTCTGTTGCTGAAGAACAAGACTTTTATCTCATTCTGTAACTGTCATCTCAGCTGATGATTGTGCAGCAGAGGTTTCAAAATAGAGGAGCCAGGTCTTAACAAAAAAGTATAAGCGGTTTTTTAAACCTTATCAGCAAAACTTTCCTTGATCAAAGCTGACTTTATCCAAACCAGATTTTTGCACAGTATTTATGTGTTCCTAGAGGGTAATAAGCACGATAAACCCAGTGAATAAAATAAAATATATTTAGCCATATTCTCTCCTGTGCCTAAGTCTCTCTCTGGGAAGTGAGCAAAGTGGTTAAGGAGGTGCATTAATGTTTTTAGGCTACTTACTGCATAACTGCTAGAAGGGCCTTAGTGGGCTCCCTAAGCCTCTAACTTACTCCTAAGGAGAGACTTACTGGGAATATTAACCTCCAGATTATATAAAAAGCTTGATCAAGTGTTAAAGGTACAAAGGAAGTATTACAGTCAGCCTTCCATATCCCCAGGTCCTGCATCCGCAGATTCAACCAACCACAGACCAAAAATATTAAAAGAAAAAAAATTCCAGAAAGTTCCAAAAAGCAAAACTTAAATTTGCCATGCTCCCAGAAACTATTTACATCACCTTTACATTGTATTTATGACTATTTACATAGCATTTACATTGTGTTACTTATTATAAGTAATCGAGAGATGATTTAAAGTATAGGGGAGGATGTGCATAGGTTATATGCAAATACTACGCCATTTTGTATAAGGAACGTAGCAAATCCCTGCGGGTCCTGGAACCAATCTTCAGCATTTGGATATCGAGGAATGACTGTATTCTAGATATGCAAGGGATACAGTCAGCATGACATAACTTTTAGCCTAGCTGAAAAAAAATGCTCCAGAAACCACAGTGGGCCATGTTGCCCAAAGGAAGAAACAGAAGCTAATCTACCTGGAATAAGTGAGTATTCTTATTTTCTCTTACACCGAGAATTATTTAATAGCCCAGCAAGGGGTGGTTCTCCATTACTCTGTCATATGATCATATAAGGAAAAATCACTTATAACAAGGATACCAAACACTGATCTGGGAAGAAGATGGAGATATATATATATATATATATATATATATATATATATATATATATATATATATATATGATTATGGTTAAGGGAGAACCAACTTTAGCAGGGAGATATATATATATACACTCCCAGATCAGTATTTGATACCCTTGTTATATTTCATTTTTTCTTATATTTTTTATATTTATAGCATTGTCATCTAATTGTTTTAAAATAGAAATATTATGTTTTTTAAGTGAATTTTGTTCTTCTCTTTTTTTTTAAATTTTCTTATTGAAATAGCAACATTTCTTCTATACTTAGAAAAACAGGCAAGGCAAAAGAAAAATAATAACTCTCAAAATCCTGCCACCTAGAAACAACTGCTATTAACATTTAGTGTTCTTCCATTCACTCATCAGTATAGAAATATTTTATGTTAAAAATGCAAGTTTTATTGAGTAATTGATAAGATTGAATCACTTCCTTCTACCTCGGTAAATCAAATGGCTTTACATGTTATCCCTCCCTTACAGACAAAAATCATAACTCTTCTTTGACATATATGGAGACCTGTTCATATAAATGTTTAAGTGGATATTAAAGTATGCTTTTCATCCTGTTATTTTAAATCTGGAATATGTATTTAATCTGGTATTCAAAGATTTTTGAAATTCTATCAATTAATAGATGGTTGATTTCTTAGACAGACCCATCTTACCTGAAGTATAATAGTGCTTAAAATAGTGTCTTTCACAAGAGTCAGGACTCAGTGTTCACCCTGGATTCACCTTTGAATTAGAATTGTATCATAGATGTTTAAAAAATTGAGTCTTTTGATTAAAAAAGGAGAGAGGGACTTCCCTGGGTGGCACAGTGGTTAAGAATCTGCTTGCCAGGCTTCCCTGGTGGCGCAGTGGTTGAGAACCTGCCTGCCAATGCAGGGGACACGGGTTCGAGCCCTGGTCTGGGAGGATCCCACATGCCGCGGAGCAACTAGGCCCATGAGCCACAATTACTGAGCCTGCGCGTCTGAGCCTGTGCTTTGCAACAAGAGAGGCCGCAATAGTGAGAGGCCCGTGCATCGCAATGAAGAGTGGCCCCCGCTTGCTGCAACTAGAGAAAGCCCTCGCACAGAAACGAAGACCCAACACAGCCATAAATAAATAAATAAATAAATAAAAATTTAAAAAAAAATTAAAAAAAAAAAAAGAATCTGCTTGCCAATGCAGGGGACACAGTTTCGATCCCTGGTCCTGGAAGATCCCACATGCCATGGAGCAACTAAGCCCGTGTGCCGCAACTACTGAGCCTGCACTCTAGAGCCCGTGAGCCACAACTACTGAGCCTACATGCCACAACTACTGAAGTCCGCGTGCCTAGAGCCCGTGCTCCGCAACATGAGAAGCCACCGCAGTGAGAAGCCCGTGCACGGCAACGAAGAGTAGCCCCCGCTTGCTGCAACTAGAGAAAGCCCGCGTACAGCAACGAAGACCCAACACAGCCAAAAATAAATAAATAAATAAATTTATAAAAAAGAAAAGAAAAGGAGAAAGAGAAAGAAAGAAGGAAAGAAAGAAAGAAAAGAAAAGAAAAGGAAAGGAAAGAAAAGAAGCAGTATTTTTTACCTCTAACATGAGGAAATCCTTACGCTTTAGAATTTATAACAATATATCTGTGGCAAAATATAACCTGACTGATTTACTATGTAAAAAGATTGTGAGAACTAGGTATGACATATCAAAGTAGTGAGGCATTTGACAAAAATTTGAAAAAGATACACTTGAGTGGAAATGACTGAATATTTTTAATTAAAATTAGAAAAATAACTAAGGCATTGGCGCTCAATGGAAAAAAATACACTTAAAGCTTTGTGTTCTATAAAGAGAATTTTGAGTATGCACCAATATGCATGCATTAATATTTTTATTTACTATGTAAATAAATCAACTCTATGGAACCAATTCTTCCACTGAGGCATGAAGAAATTATATAGGAAAGTAACTCTCAAATGAATCAATGAAAGAGTAAGCTATTTAGCATTTTACAATTCTCTTTATTCATTCATTCCATTTCCCACATGAATATGCCCCAAACCTCAGAACCAGAATCTGTAAAATTACAACCTACAATAAAATGCACTTTCCAGGAAAGTGCTATGTGCTAGCACTTTGTGTATCTAGATATGCTTATCTTTGAGATTTTGGAATATTTAAAATGCATTATGCTTATAAGTATCCTTTTTGAGATACCCACATTGAAAACGTTGTTTTAAAACAATACTTACACTGCACTCTACTTTCTGCAGTTATAGGCCACACTCTTCCCCAAAGTATTTTGCAGGGCTTTTACTGGCAAAGAATTTCTCACTGCCTTCATATTTCAGATATTGGTTTACAGGAAATTCATACACCCTTGGAAAGTTCTGGGAAAGGGTAGTACACATTTGTTCAAATCTTTTTTTTGTTTTGATTAAATATGTGTGCATGATATAGAGGAAGTTAATCGTGTTGCATACAAAACACTGCTCCAAGTCACAAGGTGTTTCAGGGATATGGGAATGCAGCTAATAAAAACATTTATAAAATAGAATAAGTCAGGTAGAACTCTCAGAAGTTCTATTTCTATTATAGATCCTTTGCATAACAGAGCAAATGGAAACATTTAGATAACATTTAGATACATCGATAACCAAAAATTCTAACACTATTTCACTGTGTGTCAGTAGCACAAAATAAGAGATCCTTAGAAATTCCTGATGGAGATAAAAATCAGCAACAACTAATCAGGGAGTGGGAAGAGATCTGAAGAGGTTAGGGTGCCTAGCCTCAGGCTCCTAAAAGTAACTGTACTCATCTATCTGAGATAGAACTTTTGCACCATCAGCATTGTCAGAAGCATTAACACCTCATTCATCTGCAAATTCCAAATTCAGAATTTCTGATGATCAAAATGGATTTGGGTTTGAAGTTTGCTTTTGTAATAACTGTGAAAGAAAGATTTTCCATGTAATTAAGGGTTTGAATCAGACAACCGAGGGAAATGTTCAATTTGATAAGAAAGTACACTTTTCAAGCCCTCTTTAAAAATCACTTTGATGGTTTTTCTTTCCTTCATCATAAAAGCACCATGGAAAACTTGGGGAAAATACAAACGCAGAAAGAAAAATCAAAATCAAAATTTCCAATAATCCAATAACTCAGATACCCACAACTAATATTTTAGACAGCAGAGGTTGACAAACTTTCTGTAAAGACCCAGATAATATATATTTTAGTCTTTGTGAGCCACATAAGATCCCTGTCAGTTTTGCATTTTGTTTTTGTTTTGTTTTATTTTGTTTTTAACAAACCTTTTAAAATGTAAAAACCCTTCTCCTTCTTAGCTCAAAGGTCATACAAAAACAGATCCTGAACTGGACTTGGCCCATGGGCTATAGTTTGCCAACCCCGTTTTAGTGTATATCCCTAAAGGTCATTTTTCTTTTAAAGATTATTCTTTTCAATATAAAATATTTTAAACACTCAAAAACAATATTTAAAATATTAATATTTTACATTATCAATTTTCAGTATTAAACTTTGCTGGATCTTATTTGAACTCTTCCTTCAAAAAGAACTCAATATTACAGATGCAGCTAAAGTCTCACCCCCTTCCCAGGAATCAAGTTCTAGAGGTTTTATTTTCCTGAAGTTATGTATATATTATTCCTGCACATAATTTTTAGACTTTTACTATTTCTACATATACCCATAATGATACTTTTTTGTGTGATTTTTAAATTTATGTAAAATAATTCTATTATATGTACCTTGTGTTTTACATTCAACATTATGTTTTTAGATGTCTCCAAGTATTTCCCCCTGTTTAAGTCCCCTTAATAATGCTATGTACACACGTATAAATTCCTATAAGTCATTCTAACCTATTTTAGAGTGCTTGTATTTGACCGTACCCCGTTAACAATTAGTCTGCGTTACTGAATGCATTAACCTCACATCTTGTACATCATAGTTTAGAGCTGAGGGGACTCAGAGACTATCTAGTCCAAACCCCTCATACTACGAACGAGTAAACAGGCCCAATGACAGTAACTGGCATGTCCAAGATCCCATAGCAAGTTAGTACCATATTCAGAACTAGAACTGAGCTTTTGTGCTTATACTAATAAAGCTAGTACAACCCATGTCCTCTTAATTGGGGCACAGTAACAATGGCAAAGTATTTACCTTACCTTGCTGGCATTTGTAGAATTGCTGGAACTCCTGCTCCCTTCAACTTGCTCCATTCAGTGAGTCCCTGAGGAATATCTCACATGAACATGAACATGTGCATTGCTTGATTATCACATGGTGTCCATCACGTTCCTTTCAGATGTCCTCAAGATCGTAGTTCTCTGGAGGGTAATCTTCTTGGATATGTTCTGCCATTTTCTTTCTCTGGCTGCTATAATTGACAGCTCTCACCTGCAATCACAAGAGCCCAAATAGATGATGTCCTCTTTGGTGTCTCCTTTATGCCCTTCTGTAGGCTGGTTTGGTTTGTTGTTCTGGGTGCTGTGCACATGTTGTATTCTAAAAGTGACCACAAATGAAGAACATGTCTATCACATTACTAAGTCCTACAGAGATTTAGTGAAGCAGATTTTTACGAATTTAGTGCAGCTCCTCTCCTTTGGACTCTGGCAGAAGAACATGAGGACTGGACAATGGGATAGTGAAAGTGACAAGATCATTCTACCCATATGAAACTGACTGTTGTCCCTTGGACAAGGCTTATCTGCCACAATTTTCTCTTTGCTAATAATGAACTCCATCCTCATGCCCAATCCAGGATGGTCTCTAACCCTTCATAAAAATAGTTACCTTGCAGTCTATTCTACCAACCCTTCAGATATGCCCAGATAGTAGAGCTCTAAGATGATCAGTCTATTTCTCAAACTAAGATTTCCTGATGTAAAAATTCTACAGAAGAAATTTTTTTATTACTTTAGTCTAGCCTTTCCTATAACCTTCTTATTCTGGTATTAAAGATTTAATATAAGAACACATTTTCTTCTAATCCAAGCAATACATTCTTTTCTCCCCCTCTGGCTTTGTTGAGATAAAATTGACATACAACATCATGTAGGTTTAAGGTATACAATATGATCATTTGATATATGCATATATAGTGAAGTTTACCACAATAAGGTTAGTTAACCTTCACCTCACACGATTACCATTTAGTTGTTGTGGTGGTAACAGTAAAGGTCTGCTCTCTTAGCAACTTTCAAGTATACAATTCAGTATTGTTAACTATAGTCATTACACTGTACACTACATCCCCAGGACTTATTCATCTTAGACCTGAAAGTTGGTATCCTTTGACCAACATCTTCCCATATACCCTATCCCTCAGCCCCTAGCAAGCACCACGTTACTCTCTGTTTCTATGGGTTAGATGTTTTTACACTGCACATATAAGCAAGATCATACAGTATTTGTCTTTCTCTGTTTGACTTATTTCACTTAGCATAAGGCCCTCAAGATCCAGCCACATTGTTGCACATGGCAGCATTTCCTTCTTTTTTATGGTTGCATAATATTCAAATATATATACATATATATTTTACATATCATCTTTATCTGTTCATCTGTTGATGGACACTTAGGTTGTTTCCATGCCTTGGTTATTGTGAACAAAGCTGCAATAAACATGGAAGTATAGATAAATCTTTGAGATAGTGATATTTCATGTCCTTCAGATATATAACCAGAAGTGAGATTGCAGATCATATGGTAGCTGTATTTTTAATTTTTTATTGAACCTCCATACTGTTTTCCATAGTGGCTGTACCAATTTATATTCCCACCAATAGTAAGCACTACATTCTTGATCCACAGGAAATGTCATGTGAGATTTCAGTATTTAACTACTATGACTATGAATAAAAATTTAACTATTTCCTATTCATTTTCCCCCCTTTTTCTCTTAAAAACTAGTCAGGGTTAGTGTAGTAGACATAATAATGCCCCCCCACAAGATGTCCATGTCCTAATACCTGTAACTTTTGTATATGCTACCTTACATGACACGAGGTACTTTGCAGGTTTGATTAAGAGTAAGAACCTTGAGATGGGAGATTATCCTGGATTATCTGGGTGGACCCAATATAATCACAGGGGTCCTTAAAAGTGTAGAACCTTTCCAGGATGTAGTTAGAGGGAGATATGACTACAGAATAATTGTCAGCTAGATGTGATGTCGCTTACTTTAAAGATGGAAAAATGAGCCATGAGCCAAAGAATGTAGGTAGCGTCTAGAAGCTGAAAAAGGCAAGGAAATGAATTCTCACCTAGGATGTCCAAAAAGGAATGCAGCCCTGCTGATATCTTGAGTTTATCCCAGTGAGACCTGTGTTGGACTTCTGAACCACAGAACTATAAGATAACACATTTATATTGTTTAAGCCATTACACAAACTTGTTATGGCATCTGTTACAGCAGCAGTAGTGACAAACCACTCCAGTTAACAACCCATTTACAGGCTGTTTTATTTAAAACCTGCTTTGTTCCTAAAAGGCTAAAGTAGTGTACAAGGATGCATACCATAAAACAAGACAGTATAAATTAAACATTGGCACAAAAGGGATAAAAAAGCAAATCAAGGACAGCAACATAAAATGAAACCTAAGAATGAGGTTAATACAAAAATGCATACCATACATACATATATTACAGGTGAGCTCTAGCTTTCTGGTAGCCAATGCAAAGAGGGAAGCCTGATCAGTTCTAAGGATACTGTATGCTATCGTAGTATTCATTTTATAACAATCGACGATTTGCTTAGAAGAAGTTCACTTTAACTTGAGACTTGAATCAGATGAGAAGTTGTCCCGAGAAAGTTTATATTATGCAATAATGTCCCCACCCAAATTCGTATGATAGAGACAAGTCTAACTATGCTAAATTATACAATTAGTGATATATTTTGATGAGTCCACTTTGGTTTACAATTTGCACAAATCAATGTAACAATGATCTAAGTTAAAAATCCTCACAAGCTGTCTTTCTAATACTTGAATCATTTGGAATTCCATCTCCTAAAATCAAGTAGTTTTAGGGCTTAATGACCTTAAATATCCTCTAGTTTGACTCGATACCTTTACAGAGGAAGGAATGGAGAGTCAGAGTGACATCACAATCACACCACAAATTACCATCAGAGCTGGGGATAGAATGCAGGTGTTTCCACATTTGTTGGCTCCTCCCATATACCTCTGTAAACTTCCTTAAAAGATGAGTCACAGTTTCTTTAAAACGAAGGCTTAACCTCCTTATTTTGACATATTCTTCATCATAATTCCAAAGGGTACATATTCTTCCTCTGATCCAAGCACTGAATTCTTGATACCTAGGCAACTCACAAATATTACCTTTGGCTCTTTCAAAACTGGAAGAGCTAACTGGGGAATGAATTCTGTTCTTTTAGTAGACCTAGGTTCCTTCCATAGGTAGATTCCTTTTTCTCCAAGGAATAGAATTTCTTTCTCCCTGTACACTTTTAAAAATAGAAAATTCGGTGTAGTACAGGTATAAGAGACTCTTAGTAGAGGAAAAAAAAAAAAAGAAAGATGGTCAACACTAAAGAAATGTTAGCTACTTATCATTCATTGAGAAAAATGCCTTTTAAGTCAGAGGAATCACAATGTGGCTTCATTTAGTCACACAATTCTGTCTCAAACCTTCCTGGTAAAATAGTGACAACAGATTGGCTTCAACCAGAATTCAGAAAGATCTTTTGATCTTACCTCATGCATTATCTCCCATCTGAAGACATAGATCCTTTTTTTTTTTAATTGAAATATAGTTGATTTACAATGTGTTAATTTCTGCTGTACAGCAAAATGATTCAGTTACACATATATATGCATTTTTTATATTCTTTTCCATTATGGTTTATCATAGGATACTGAATATAGTTCTCTGTGCTATACAGTAGGACTTTGTTGTTTATCCATTCCATATACATTAGCTTACATCTTCTAACCCCAACCTCCCACTCCATCCCTCCCCCAACCCCCTCCCTCTTGGCAACCACAAGTCTGTTCTCTATGAAGACATAGATCTTTTTAAAAACAGCAAGAACTTAATACACGGTAGAGGGAAATGAGTGACAGAGCAACAACATTTTAAAGGGTTGTTATTAATTTATATACTGGATATCATGTCTTTGTTTTGATTATGGTATTTAATGGATGAAAATTCATTGTTTTTATTGAATATTTAAATTCTGGTTGTACATTGTTTATTTCAATACTGTAAATCATTGAGATCTTTAAATGCCAGAAGTTGATAAATGTAAGTTAGGAATGTTATTATCTTTTAAAATATGGAGCAGCATTTTCATACTTAGGGAGTTTCTATTCTAACTAAAACAATATGTTCCCATGTTTAACATTCTAGAATCAGAAATATTGCATCAGCCATGCAGATGGAGAAAGCACTAGACTTTACAATGAAATTTAAAAAGAAACAGTGGTTACCAAAGAGCCGTAGGAATGAATGCACACAGAAGGGGCAGAACATGCCAGTTTAGAATTGACGGATTGCTAAGAATAAAACTGAGCAATAGCAATAAGACAATATTCTTTTTCAATAGTTTTTTCAATCATATCTGTACTTAACGACTCTAATATATTTCTAAGCAAACAACATAGAAACTAGAGTCATATTTAGGGTGAAATGACTGTCACAAAGCAGGTTAAATAAGTCCTTGGAAAAGTAGGACACTTGGAAAAGTTTACAGGTACCCCACCCAGGCACAGGTGTCTTTTTCAGGATAGGGAAAAAACATGTGGATTCTCTCTAGCCACCTGGCTAACCAAAACAATTAGCTTTCTGCGGATATCCTGCCTTGTTTCGTATCAGACAGCTAAAGTGCTCTTCTACGGCTTTTAGTTTTTTTGCCAATGGTCCTCAATCCTGCCCTGGAGGACCCACCTCCTTTTTGTTTTCTTGGTTTGTTAAGGAGCTCTGAATGGGATCTGTGGCTCCTACAGGGGTACATGGATGGTTTCAGAGATGTGGTTCTTAAACTCCCTGAAACTGTCCACAAATGTATAAGAATATACAGTTGATTAATTGGGTGTCCATATATATCCAGTGACTCAAACTTGACTTTGAAGACACAAAGGCATAGAATTATGATGATTATAGTATTTACAATGCCTTACATACTATCACACATCACATACCTTACAAACTACTTTCATATAAGGGTCTATCGATGAAGAGCTTATATCTCAGTTGGGACCAAAAATATACACTTCAATTGTTTAATAAATATTTATTAAGTTTCTACTATGTGCCAGGCTCTGTTCTAAGTACTCGAGAAACACCCGTCAATAAAACAAAGATCTCTGCCTTAGAAGATCATCTTACATTTTGCATTTAACAAATGTAAAACATGAGAAGAGTTTGAAAGCTATATATAGTCTTATGCAAAGTGAATAGCAAAATGGTTATAGGCTGCAGAGTAAAGAACTTATATTTAAACCTCTACTCTTAAAAAAAAGCACTATCTTATATATCAGAAATACCCTGCCTTTCACACTGCTTCCTACTTTCAAATAATGTTAAGGAATTAAGTTTGAAACTTGCCTGGCCCTAAATCCTAGACTTAGCCTTAATAGCCTTCAATATTTTTTATTATGGATCTCCTCATTTAGGTTGATTGTAGAAACAGCTGGTCTATTTCAACACAAAAGCCTAGAGGTGAAAGTAACCATGATTTTTTTTTTTTTTGGCCTCTTTACTAGAATAATACATTATTTCATAGTGGTACAAACTTAGACCATGTATATTACAAAGTATCTCTTCCTGTTTGGGTTTTGTGCCCTGCTGGCACTGTGCCTGGTAAAAGTGGTAAACAAAGCAATATCATTTTTTCTTTCCAATTAATAAGAAGGTAGCAGTTTATTTTTAGGAGCACAGAAAATAGAATGTACACATTTATTTAAGTTGTGAAGAATACCAAGAAAAAAAGCATTTGCTGACAAAGCCTAAGAAATTTGGATGATGATGTATATAAAACCATGCAGATGAAAGAAATTTTAGTCCAACATATTAATTATTCAATATGTAGTTTCTGGGTTCTTAAAAGAAACTCATGCCTGAGAAGGAAAAGCTGACATGGTAAAATATTATAATGTTTAATTATAAATATTATATTACTAAATATTCTTACTAGTGGACTTTCTATCTTTTGGTCTGGACTAGTTAGTGTGCCTAATGTAAGCTAGAATATAGAATTGCCAATTTGTTCCTTTTAGAGGATATTTGGTAATCGGAGAGAAAATCTCTTTTCCCTTGTCACGGTTACCCCCCTCATCAGCCACTGTGCAAATGCATGTATTTAGGGGAGTGCGGAGGGCTCAAAACAGAGTATCCCCTTGTCTAGGAGAGAAACAACACTGCTCCTAATAAATGAGCCACAGGTGTCACCTTCACGTACAAAAGACAGTATGTACTGTCTTTGCATCATGCTCGTGACTCAGATTACCAGAACTCTTACCAGTTTTATTTTCCCCCCACCACCCCCTTCTACATAGAGTATGTATTAATTTAGCCTGAATGCTCAGTTCCTAATATTACAGAAGGTGTTAATCTTTTCTCTAAGGGTCAGAATGGGTTCTGGTAGATCATAAAACTGATGTTCTGGGAAGAATTGCTGTAATTGCTGTTCTAACAGAGTTCTTTGTGTCTTTGTATCTATGGAGGGAAGAGAAATTTTTCCCTTTACTAATTGTCTTTCCTTCTCCTTAGAGTGCTGATTTCATTTAGTAGGACAATTTTAAAACTATCCTTTAGAAAATGATTTTTGTCATTCTTTAAAATATCTAATTCTTATGGGGCTCATTATACAGGTTCTCCAGTGAGGCTTTCTACCTGTGTGACACACAAACAACATTTTCTCTTCTCCATTTTCACATCCTTAATACGTCTATACTCTCTACTATGAAAATATATCTACTTTTGCTTTAATCCCTATCTCTTTATCTGTTGTTACCTTTAGGTCTATCATGAAATCACTTTAAATCCAATAAATAAAATCTTATTTTTAAAGTGCTCAGTTCTCAGAATTGGAAGAATGCTATTACTGAGAAAGTGGCTATCAGAACCCACCTAACATGGCCTTGAGGCACCTCTCAGCCCTAATAAACCAGAAGAGCCAGAGGTAAGAGCCCCCAACTCAGAGCTTCAGATGAGCTCACCATCAGAGTCAATTATCTCTTTGGCTCTTCTCCAGCTGCTCAGGTTCATGGAGCAGTCTGCTTGGGCTGCCACAACAAAATACCATACACTGGGGTGTCTTAAACAAAAAATATGTATTTTCTCACAGTCTGGAGTCTGAAAGTCCAAGATCAAGGTGCCAGCAGAGTTGATTCCTGCTGAGAGCTCTCTTCCTGACTTGTAGATGGCCACCTTCTCACTATGTCCTCACATGGCCTTTCCTCTGCATGAAGAGAGATCTTTAGTGTCTTTTCCTCTTCTTAAAAGGCCACCAGTCCCATTGGATTATGGCCCTACCCTTATGACCTCATTTAACCTTAATTACGTCCTTGAAGGCCTATCTCCAAATGCAATCACAATGGGAGTTAGGGCTTCAACATACAAATTTTGGGGAGACAACGTTCAGTCCATAACAGTACTATTCTTCTCTATCCTTGAATCTCTATTCTGAGGATTCAGTTCTCCCCCCTCCCCCCTTCCACAGTATAACTTACCTTGGCATGCCTCTTAGGTGACATTAATTGTATTTGGCTTTTCATTTTACGGTCTCTCTATTCCTGGTTCTTGGTTCCTTTGCCTCTATGTTTCAGGTACCACTTCTGTAGGCCTGTGTATTTAGACTGTTCAGTGAGTTGTCTCCCCAGCTCTTCCCTCAGGCGACAGATTTTTCTACGAAATGACAGAATGATTTTTATTTGATAGTAACATTCTAGTTGAATTCCCTTAAAGATAGGTGAACCTCACCCATTACCTAGCTCCTACACACCCACCCAGGCCCACGCAAGCACCTGACCCTGCTCCTCCCCGTCAGTTACTGTAACCCTAAATTCCAGTCAGGAAGCCCTGCCCTGTCCTGCCTGACTTCTCTGAATCCCACATAAACATCAAACAAACCACATACCCTATAGTTTCATTTGTTGCTTTGTTTTTCATAATAACCAAAGTAGCACTGCCATTCAGTGGTAACCCATGAAAGCTCAGTTTTTTGAAGGATAAAATACAGTTATTTTTAACATTGAAACTGAACCTGAAGAGCTGAAGTCACTCACTGACAACACTATCATGAGATTTGTTTAAATTAATTAAATTTTTCATGTCCTTTACTAAATTTTAATATATCATTGTTCCCACCCCTCGTCAACTGTACTTTTTAAAAATTGAGCCATATATCAGATGATACATGTCTGTATTCTAAACTCTTATATAACAAAATAAGTGTTTCCATGGTTTTGTGATATAATTTCTTCTATAAGTTTTTGGAATCTTTTCACTATCAAGTTTTGTGAAAATTCCAGGTAAATGGCTTAGATTTTTGAGGGATAAGAAGGTGGCGTCGGTAAAGGAGAAACTATTTCTAGTGAGAAAAAGAATCCTCTGAAGAACTTTGTGCACCAGTGAATACCAAAGAGAGAATTGAAATTGATGTCTCTGGGGCAAAACAGCTCATATAGCCTTAGGCAAAATTCTATTGACCTATCTGAACACATCTAGCTGATGAGAGACTATGTTGCTTGAGATTCTTCTGTTTTCCCAAATGTGCTTAACTTAGATTTCTATATCCTTTGTGCTTTCAGTGGAAATCCTCCAGGAAGAATTGCAGTGATTTAAAAATAGATACTTGCCACACTTTTCTTTGCATATTTCAGTGGCATCTGACTACAGATTATTTGAGGAGTTCGAATTCCAAAATATCCTAAACCTGCATTGAAAACAAACAAAAATCTATGAGTTCTGTGTGTTCATTGTTAATGTACAGCTCTTGAAAACAAGAATTTCATATGTGTCTATCACAAAATCCAGAAAAAAATGTGTACTTGATGCTTCAGTGTCTAAAAGACTGCTTGGGCTTCCCTGGTGGCGCAGTGGTTAAGAATCCGCCTGCCAATGCATGGGACATGGGCTCGAGCCCTGATCCGGGAAGATCCCACATGCCGCGGAACAACTAAGCCCGTGTGCCACAACTACTGAGCCTGCGCTTTAGAGCCCGTGAGCGACAACTACTGAGCCCGCGTGCCGCAACTACTGAAGCCCACGCACCTAGATCCCGTGCTCCGCAACAAGAGAAGCCACCACAGTGGGAAGCCCTCGCACCGCAACGAAGAGTAGCCCCCGCTCGCGGCAACTAGAGAAAGCCCGCGTGCAGTAACGAAGACCCAACGCAGCCAAAAATAAATAAATAAATAAATTTATAAAAAATAAATAAAATAAAAGACTGCCTAATGCTGAAGGATGAATAAAATGTGTCTTCAGAACTATTGTTTCTTTAGAGCATATTATTTCTTTAATTGACAAGATTTTAAAAATAACATAGATGTTGCAAGAAGATTACTGTGCCAAACCCTTTTTTTATGGATTTTTTTCTTTTTAATGTTACCACATTGATTATAAAAATAATGTATAGTCATTCTGTAAATTTTGTAAAAATGTATCAGGAAAAGAAATAGCCTTTTTATAAACCCACCAACTTGAGATGATTACTGCTAACATTTCAGCAAACTTCTTTCCAAATACTTCTATAAATATTATAGAGTTTAAATATATGATTTTTGTATCATTTTAACTTAAGATTATGTCATAAGTATCTTCTTATATTACTAAAAAGGTTTTTAAAAATATAATATTAAATGGCTATGTAACATTCTTTCATACGGACAGTCCATAAATTTTTAAACATTCCTCTAATGTTGAGAATTTAGTTTGCTTTTAATTTTTCATTATTATAAATAACACTGTATAAATCTTGATACTTAAATTTCTGCACAATTTCCTCATTATTTCCTCAGGGTAAATTCCTAGATAAGGAACTATTGGATGAATAAAAATATCTGTCGGAAAATAAAAAAAACTTAATGCTGAGGTTTCTAACCTCTTTGGGTTTGCAGATACCTCTGAGAATCTGATATAAATTTTGCCCTTCTTCCAGAAAATGCTAGCAATTATAGTTTCCTTCACATAAAGATATTATAAAATGTTTTTTAAGTATGTCTTACTCATGAAACCACGTTGAAATTCTGAAAATAACAAAAAGCACATTTAAATTTTGCTCAAAAGTAAATTTCAATGAGAATGTCTTTGTTTCAAATGAGTTTAAAATTTAGATGACAGCACATGCAATTTGAGTCACCAAGTGACTTTTGATGGCCACAGGTGCTGAAAACTCTGACAAAATTATATTGAATAACAAATTGAATCACACAGGTTTGCCAGATGAAAGTAAACTTGTGTCAATGAGCCTCAGAATTCTCCAGAATTCTTCCAGTTGAAATCATGTCCCAACATGTCATTTGTTCTCAAATGAATACAGACATCTTCTGTCAGAATTTACTTTGTTGATGCTGTCCATTTTACTAAGGGCGAGTTTAGAAATCAATACTTCAGGGACTTCCCTGGTGGCGCACTGGTTAAGAATCTGCCTGTCAGTGCAGGGGACGTGGGTTCAAGCCCTGGTCCGGGAAGATCCCACATGTCGCAGAGCAACTAAGCCCATGAGCCACAACTACTGAGCCTGTGCTCTAGAGCCCGTGAGCCACAACTACTGAGCTCACGTGCCACAACTACTACCCACGCGCCTAGAGGCCGTGCTCCGCAACAAGAGAAGCCACCGCAATGAGAAGCCCGCACACCACAACGAAGAGTAGCCCGTTTGCTGCAACTAGAGAAAGCCCGCATGTAGCAACGAAGACCCACCGCAGCCAAAAATAAATAAATAAATAAATTTATTTAAAAAATCAATACTTCAGTTTCAACATCATCTGAGCAAGAACTTTCAAAGAATTAGGTAATGTTTTTAAGTATCAGCAAATTTCTGCCTGTAGAAAAACTGAGCCAGTTTTGGCAGTCTTGGCTTCACCCAGCAGAAGTTTGTCCAAGTTTGAAAAGTTTGTAAAGTTGCCTACTTCCAATCCCCTTTTCCAGAATAGCAAGCTTGGCAAAACAAAACAACAACAATAACAACAAAATTTTTATGTTTTTTCCATGGCAACCATAGTTGTGACTGCAGGACTTTGAGTGAAAAGATTTTTCTTAATCCTATGGCCAAAAATCTTCAAATAAGCCAAACCGTCATCTGGTAAGTAAGCTATAAGTTAATTAATCAATCAAACACTTTAGAACTTGTTTTGTGGAAAGCCTATGTAGTCAAAAATTTCAAATTCTGTTCACCTTTCTTCACAAAGCCTCTTGAAAAGAAGGTGATTCCAGGTTCAGGCTTTCAGAAAGTTGGCAAATTCTACAATATCATAGGTCTAGCCAAAAAAGAACAGAAGGGGTAAGTCTCCTGGTGCCAATCTACAGGTGCACCACAAAGATGGCAATTTAGGCTTGGCGGTAGTCTCCCTTTATCTGCAGGGGATACATTCCAAGACCCCCAGTGGATGCTTAAAAGAGAAGATAGTATGAAATATATATACACACACACATATATATACACACACACGTATATGTATACACACACAGATATATATATACACACATATATATACTGTTTTTCCTGTACATACATATGTATGATGAAGTTTAATCTATAATTTAGGCAACCATTACTAAAATAGAACAATTATGCCAATATACTGTAATAAAAGTTATGTGAATGTGGCCTCTCTAACTCAAAATGTCTTACTGTATAAATTTAATGCCTTTTCCATCTTAACTAAGCACTTGTCACGCACTGTGGCTGTAACTTTTGCAGTTTGAAGTGTGACAGCAAAACTAGCATGAATTTCTTTTTCCTTCTTCACAATTTCATGGAGAGAAGATTCGTTCTTTTTTTTTTTTTTTGGCTGTGTTGGGTCTTCGTTGCATGCAGGCTTTCTCTAGTTGCGGTGCGCGGGCTTCTCATTGCGGTGGCTTCTCTTGCTGCAGAGCTCGGGCTCTAGGCACGCGGGCTTCAGTAGCTGTGGCACACGGGTTCAGTAGTTGTGGTTCATGGGCTCTAGAGCACAGGCTCAGTAGTTGTGGCGCACGGTCTTAGTTGCTCCGCGGCATGTGTGATCTTCCCAGACCAGGGATTGAACCTGTGTCCCCTGCATTGGCAGGTGGATTCTTAACTGCTGCA
The DNA here is from genome assembly GCF_009873245.2 of Balaenoptera musculus. Classification (NCBI taxonomy): domain Eukaryota; kingdom Metazoa; phylum Chordata; class Mammalia; order Artiodactyla; family Balaenopteridae; genus Balaenoptera; species Balaenoptera musculus. The sequence goes on along the minus strand of NC_045806.1, from coordinate 104,964,618 downwards.
CCACCAGGGAAGTCCCGAGAAGATTCGTTCTTACCATAGATATTAGCAATTTAGAACTTATGAATTGTTTATTTCTGGAATTTTCTATTTAATGTTTTCGGACCTCTGTCCACCTCGGGTAATAGAAACGGCAAATAAGGGGGGACTACGGTATAGAGATTGAGCTTCCTATAGAGTGAATGTGTCCCTCCAAATTTGTAAGTTGAAATCTAATATCTGATGTGATGGTATTAGGAGGTGGGGCCTTTGGGAGGTGATTAGGTCATGAGAGCAGAGCCCTCATGAGTGGGATTCTTGCCCTTATAAAAGACACCCTAGAAAAGTTCATTGCCCCTTCTGCCATGGGAGGGTGCAACAAGAAGTCCATCTATGAACAAGGAAGCAGGCTCTCACCAGACACCAAACCTCACCAGACAGATTCTGCTGGTGCCTTGGTCTTGAACTTCCAGTCTCTAGAATTGTGAGAAACAAATTTCTGCTGTTTATAAGCCACCCAGTCTATGGTATTTTGTAAAACCAGATGTACGGTCAAGCATTGCAGATACTGTATAAAAGACTACCAAGATTGTTTCCCCTATTGAACTTTTGCTTGGCAAATAACCTCCCATTTTAAAGACATCAACAACATCTGAGTTTCTAAAAGGGGCTCACAAAACCAGGAATTCTTTTGTGACATTAGCATGCATATAACATATAAATACTAGATGCAGTCTGCACTGAGAGATGTGAGTGATGCTATCCAGTTCCAGTTCTTGCTGGAGGCAAACGTTTTAGCTGCCTATTTCTTCATGTCTCATTTCAAAATATTTGAAGAAAAATCATCAATTATGGAGTCGATGGGTTTGACAGAAACACTGCTCATATTTTCTCTGGTTTCCCTAAGTCATAATCCAGTTCAGCCTTTTCCAGAGCACATGGCTTCACCAAATCCCTCAAAGTATATGTGGCTTCTTTTGGCTGGCAATGTGACAAGCAATCTTATAGGAAAATACTAGAAAGGTTTTTGTGCTGAGGCAAATTTAAGTCCTGGTTATTTCCTTGTCTTTCCAAACTGAACTATATTTTTAAAAATCCACACTGTTGGCTTCATGTTTCCATTGACAAAATCTTTGGCACATAGTAAGTATTATGGCTTTGTGTCACATCATATTCAGTAATGAAAGTGAAACCAAAGTACATCTTAAGTATTTTAATACATTATTTTAATTTTTTTGTGTTTTCCCACTTAGGCTTGGGCAGATATAAACAAAAATATGTCCTTTATTGTTAACTATGTTTTCTTTAATTTAAATTAACATTGAATTGTATGAAAAGTCAGAGCATTGTAATATTACCTGATGTGACCTTTCATTCCACCCCACAGTTAATAACATAGTTAGGATAAAATATTTCAACACAGTTTTCAAAATCAAAGGGAAAATATATTCATACACGTGTAAGTACACACATCTATAGACACACATATATATTTCATACCTCATGACACTTAACAACATTATTTGAATACATTTTTTCACACAATTTCTAAAGTAACAGGAAAAACACTGAAGTTATATTTACACATATATGTTTATGTATGCATGTGTGTGTATATGTGTGTGTGTGTACACATATTTTACCCTGTTAACAATTAACAGTAACTGCTATACACTTTTACAGCTCCTATGAACATGACTATATAATAGAGATCACAGAATATGGGTGTTCATAATGAGGACCTAGAATCATTATCTCAGTTGGAGTTATATTCAGTAGACTCTATAAATTCAGAGGATGAGTAATCCTTTCTATAAATATTTCCATCAAAAATAAAGTAATTTTCAAAATGCACAGATATGCTCTTTCAGTTTTCATTGGCTAGAACTGTGTCACATTAGAAGTGTCACAGTTTTTGTATTCTATCATGTACTGCAATGAAAGGAAATCAATGCATACTTAGACATTGTTGTGCTTTCTTACTTTGGAAATTTTCTAACTTAAGCTAGGTTCATTGTAAACAAAAGCAATCATCTGTGATTATAATAGCTGGATACATTTTCTTTAATTCCTAACAAGAGAAATAATTCTAGATGTCATAATGTGGCAATAATAAGGATCATATACTGATGGTGCTCATTTAGCATACCGGGCCACCTATATTAATCAGAATAGGCTAGGCTGGTGTAGCATTAACAACCATACCTTAATGGCCTAACACAGAAAATATTTAGTTCTCATTCCCACAAAATCCAGTGTGGGTTGAGACAACCCTCCAGGGCAGTTTCCCTCCATGTGGTGGTGATTCCTGCAATAATTAGACTAGACTCCTGCAATAACTTGACTCAATCATTTATTTATTTATTTATTTATTTATTTTTATTTAAAAATTTTTATTGGAGTATAGTTGATTTACAATGTTGTGTTAGTTTCAGGTGTACAGCAAAATGAATCAGTTATACACATACATATATCCACTCTTTTTAGATACTTTTAGGTCATTACAGAGTATTGAGTAGAGTTCCCTGTGCTACACAGTATGTCTTTATTATCTATTTTTTTTAATTTTTGAATTTTATTTTATTTATTTTTTTATACTGCAGGTTCTTATTAGTCATCGATTTTATACACATCAGTGTATACATGTCAATCCCAATCTCCCAGTTCATCCCACCACCACCCCCACCCCCAACTGCTTTCCCCCCTTGGTGTCCATACGTTTGTTCTCTACATCTGTGTCTCTGTTTCTGCCTTGCAAACCAGTTCATCTGTACCATTTTTCTAGGTTCCACATATATGCATTAATATACGATATTTGTTTTTCTCTTTCTGACTTACTTCACTCTGTATGACAGTCTCTAGGTCCAACCACATCTCTACAAATGACTCAATTTCGTTCCTTTTTATGGCTGAGTAATATTCCATTGTATATATGTACCACTACCTCTTTATCCATTCGTCTGTCGATGGGCATTTAGGTTGCTTCCATGACCTGGCTATTGTAAATTGTGCTGCAATGAACAATGGGGTGCATGTGTCTTTTTGAATTATGGTTTTCTCTGGGTATAGGCCCAATAGTGGGATTGCTGGATCATATGCTAATTCTATTTTTAGTTTTTTAAGGAACATCCATACGATTCTCCATAGTGGCTGTATCAATTTACATTCTCACCAACAGTGCAAGAGGGTTCCTTTTTCTCCACACCCTCTCCAGCATTTGTTGTTTGTAGATTTTCTGATGATGCCCATTCTAACTGGTGTGAGGTGATAGCTCATTGTAGTTTTGATTTGCATTTCTCTAATAATTAGTGATGTTGAGCAGCTTTTCATGTGCTTCTTGGCCATCTGTATGTCTTCTTTGGAGAAATGTCTATTTAGGTCTTCTGCCCATTTTTGGATTGGGTTGTTTGTTTCTTTAATATTGAGCTGCATGAGCTGTTTATATATTTTGGAGATTAATCCTTTGTCCATTGATTCATTTGCAAATATTTTCTCCCATTCTGAGGGTTGTCTTTTGGTCTTGTTTGCAGTTTCCTTTGCTGTGCAAAAGCTTTGAAGTTTCATTAGGTCCCATTTGTTTATTTTTGTTTTTATTTCCATTACTCTAGGAGGTGGATCAAAAAAGATCTTGCTGTGATTTACGTCAGAGTGTTCTTCCTATGTTTTCCTCTAAGAGTTTTATAGTGTCTGGTCTTACATTTAGGTCTCTAATCAATTTTGAGTTTATTTTCGTGTATGGTGTTAGGGAGTGTTCTAATTTCATTCTTTTACATGTAGCTGTCCAGTTTTGCCAGCACCACTTATTGAAGAGACTGTCTTTTCTCCATTGTATATCCTTGCCTCCTTTTTCATAGATTAGTTGACCATAGGCCTGTGGGTTTATCTCTGGGCTTTCTATCTTGTTCCATTGATCTATGTTTCTCTTTTTGTGCCAGTACCATATTGTCTTGATTACTGTAGCTTTATAGTATAGTCTGAAGTCAGGGAGTCTGATTCCTCCAGCTCCATTTTTTTCCCCTCAAGACTGCTTTGGCTATTTGGGGTCTTTTGTGTCTCCATACAAATTTTAAGATTTTTTGTTCTAGTTCCGTAAAAAATGCCATTGGTAATTTGATAGGGATTGCATTGAATCTGTAGATTGCTTTGGGTAGTATAGTCATTTTCACAATATTGATTCTTCCAATCCAAGAACATTGTATATCTCTCCATCTGTTGGTATCATCTTTAATTTCTTTCATCAGTGTCTTATAGTTTTTTGCATACCGGTCTTTTGTCTCCCTAGGTAGGTTTATTCCTAGGTATTTTATTCTTTTTGTTGCAATGGCAAATGGGAATGTTTCCTTAATTTCTCCTTCAGATTTTTCATCATTAGTGTATAGGAATGCAAGAGATTTCTGTGCATTAATTTTGTATCCTGCTACTTTACCAAATTCATTGATTAGCTCTAGTAGTTTTCTGGTGGCATCTTTAGGATTCTCTATGTATAGTATCATGTCATCTGCAAACAGTGACAGTTTTATTTCTTCTTTTCCAGCTTGTATTCCTTTTATTTCTTTTTCTTCTCTGATTGCCGTGGCTAGGACTTCCACAACTATGTTGAATAACAGTGGCGAGAGTGGACATCCTTGTCTTGTTCTTGATCTTAGAGGAAATGCTTTCAGTTTTTCACCATTGAGAATGATGTTTGCTGTGGGTTTGTCGTATATGGCCTTTATTATGTTGAGGTAGGTTCCCTCTATGCCCACTTTCTGGAGAGTTTCTATCATAAATGGATGTTGAATTTTGTCAAAAGCTTTTTCTGCATCTATTGAGATGATCGTATGGTTTTTATTCTTCAATTTGTTAGTATGGTGTATCACATTGGTTGATTTGTGTATATGAAGAATCCTTGCATCCCTGGGATAAATCCCACTTGGTCATGGTGTATGATCCTTTTAATGTGTTGTTGGATTCTGTTTGCTAGTATTTTGTTGAGGATTTTTGCATCTATATTCATCAGTGATATTGGTCTGTAATTTTCTTTTTTTTGTAGTGTCTTTGTCTGGTTTTGGTATCAGGGTGAGGGTGGCCTCGTAGAATGAGTTTGGGAGTGTTCCTTCCTCTGCAGTTTTTTGGAAGAGTTTGAGAAGGATGAGTGTTAGCTCTTCTCTAAATGTTTGATAGAATTCACCTGTGAAGCCATCTGTTCCTGGACTTTTGTTTGTTGGAAGATTTTTAATCACAGTTTCAATTTCATTACTTGTGATTGGTCTGTTCATATTTTCTATTTCTTCCTGGTTCAGTCTTGGAAGGTTATACCTTTCTAAGAATTTGTCCATTTCTTCCAGGTTGTCCATTTTATTGGCATAGAGTTGCTTGTAGCAGTCTCTTAGGATGCTTTGAATTTCTGCAGTGTCTGTTGTAACTTCTCCTTTTTCATTTCTAATTTTATTGATTTCAGTCCTGTCCCTCTTTTTCTTGATTGACTCAACCATTTAAACAGAAGGTTCCAGAATTGCCAAAGAAGAGAAGTGGGAGCTGAGGAATTGTGCACTATGTCATAAGTGTTTCAGCCCAGAAGTGACACATATCATGTCTGCACAGCCCTTTGAACAGAAATATGAAGATGACCCCACTTACATGTGAGGGATCTGGGAAGTATAGTTTTACAGTTACTCAGAGGAGAACAGAACTGGATATTGGTGAGTAGTAAAAATGTCTACTATACCCTTCTAGACTCCCTTAGAATGAAGAGAAATATTCTTCAAAGAAGTGAGAAGGAAATCAAAGACACTGTAGTGATCTTTGGGATCCTAGTTAAGGACTCTTGATTTACTTTCTAAAAGTTATAAATCCAACTTTCACTCAACTGATTCCAATAAGAAGCAGAATCATTTAATGAATTTAACATGAATTTTGTGTTTAATTCTGAAGTTCACCATATACTAACTCTGTGAGCGTGTGTTCTTGAACAAATGACTTATTATCTCTAATCTTTGATTTTCTCATCCTTAGAAGGAAGACGATAATGCCCAACTTCCATGGTAATTTTGAAGAGTAAATGAGATATTATGGAAAATGAACTAGCATTGTCTCTGGCACACACCAGATTCTTAATAAATACTAGTTCTTTTCTCTATCTCCTCTTCCTTCTTCCCTCACTTTTCTAAATATTAGCCCTTTCCAGGGAGAAGAAAGAACTTGTGTGGTTATAGGATTAAACTTTGAAAATACAAAGCTTGCATCTTAGCTGTTACTCACTAGTGCATAATCTTGGGAAAATTACTTAAACCTCCTGACCTTCAACATTCTTATCTATAAAGTAAGGGTCAATATTTACCTCATAGGGTTTTTAGGAGCATTAAATTATATAATTTCTATAGAATATTTAACAAATTTTTCAATAAATGTTGGCAATTATCATTATTAACAATGCAGTGCATTTGCAGATTCATGTCAGAAATTTGGCCTGCTTAAGTCAAGCTTTGGATAATGCATTAATAACCAGTTATTCAAAATATAACCCATGGACCAGCAGAATTGGCAAATTTTAGGAGGTTGTTAGAAATGTAAACCCTGCCCCAGACGTACAGAATCAGAATCTATTGTTTAAAGAGATTCCCAGGTGATTCTTATACATGCTGAAGTTTGAGAAGCACTGCCCTACTATATGTGGTGGTTGAGTGTTTTCATGTAATGTAAATATTATCAGAGTGGTGACAAATAGGATGTCCAAGAAGGTAGCACAGCCTTTTGGAAAGGGCATTGGATTGGGAGTCAGAAAATCAACGTTTACATTCGAATCTTCCACTGACAAGCTGATTGACCTTATACAAATAATTTATTTCAGCCCTTTTCCTCATTTACGAAATGAAAGACTTAAACTCTGCCTATGGTTCTTAACCAGGAACACACATCAGAATTCACAGAGGGAGTTATTACAAAATATCTGACAAGCCTGCGACACGTGAAGAGTCTAATTCATTAGATCTGGAGGCAGCTATCTCCAGAGGTGGGAAGAGTAATAAACTGGAGAGGGGACACCTGTAAAATAACCTCAGAAAAGAGCAGAGGGTGGGAACCTGGAAGACAACATGCATCATGCAACAGACATTAACAAGCACTCCAGTGCAAGAACAAAATCCCATGAATAGAGCAGGCTGGAGAGCTATTATGCTCAGTGATCTTGTGGGTATAAAAGAAATTACGTGGGGGAAGCACTTAGCCTAGAGCCTCGCACAAAACAGACTCTCAATAACTTTTCCTTCTCTTTCCTATTTTCCTCCTTGAGGAAGTTCCCAATTCACTTCAGAGCTATCTAACTGATTTCCAAATGCCCCCCCTACTTTAACTCATTTAGGCGCAAGAAACTGGATATTCTTAAAAACAAACAAAACACCTAATAAGTAATTTCGGCAAATCAAACAGAACAATAAAATGTCTTGCTTTATTAAATAATAGAGTTTTGATGTTGTAATACTAAGACTTTAGACCAGTTACATTATTTGAGGGGCCCAGTGCAAAATGAATATGTGGGAACTCTTTAATCAAAAAAGTATTTAAAAAAGGGGGGTAGGGATAAATTGGGAGATTGGGACTGACATATACACACTACTATCTATAAAATAGATAACTAATAAGGACCTACTGTATAGCACAGGGAACTCTACTCAATACTCTGTAATGGCCTATATGGGAAAAGAATCTAAAAAAGAGTGGATAGATGTATATGTATAACAGATTCACTTTGCTGTACACTTGAAACTAACACAGCGTTGTAAATCAACTATACCCCAATAAAAATTTTTTTTTTAAATGTAGTAAGAATTTCAAGGCAGTGACAGCAGAGCATTAAACCAAGTGTAGGTCCCTTCTGCACATGGGCCCTTGGAGAATGCACAGGTCACATGCCCTGCAAGACTAAAGGAATCCTGAACTTGAAGTCTGAAGGCCTGGAAAATATGCTAGCTAGGCACCTTTTTTTGCCAGTTGATCTGAACCCCATCACTTTGCTTCTCTGGGCCTTAAAAATTTCCACACCTGTAAGAACAGTTCTGATATTCTATGAGTCTATGGTACACACTGAAATTTCCTAGAAAATACATTACTTAATTTTTCACTCCATTGAATAAATTTTTAAATGACATTGGGCCCATGAAACAAATTAATTCAGAACTTTGTTTTGCCCTCTGACCTGTCTTTTATTTAATGTGTGCTACTCACCATGGAAGCAAGGCAATACAGGGCTAATATAACTAATAAAAATAAAAAGTATTTTTCCGATGTCTGAGTGCAAAGAATCCAGATTTTCAGGTAATAGGGCTTATTGGGAGTAGCCAAGCAAGCAGTTGCAGGTCCCAGCACTCCACTGGGAGAAGGGTACAGATTTACATGGAAAAATAGTGGAGATAAACACCAAAGTCTGGTGTTAATATGCACGCATTATTTGGATTCATCTCAATTATCTGAAATATTCAGTCATACCAATAGCTTTGTTCCCATTATATTCAGTTTGCTATAGACTAAAACAGTGACTGTTTCAAAAACACAAGGCTACACGAATGTTTATCCTCCTTCTCGTTATCAAAGACCTTTGCTATACAGACTAATCAAAGAGGAGAATTTGGAAAAGCACCAGTGAGACACAAGCTTAGCATGTGTGACCAAGATTAACTCAAAATTACTAGAAGGGAGACAGAAAAAAATAAATTAATCCATACCCCCTGCAAGGGATTAAAAAAAATGAGCAAAAAGCTTGATTAAAAAAAAAATCTCGAAGTCAAAAAAGACTATTTGAACAATTGCAGCACTTGAACAAGATGAAACAGAATACCCCAGGCAGAACAGAAATGGTATCCACTGGAAAGCTAATGTTCCCCGAAGAAGAAAACTCCCCAGAAATTCAGAACAAAGATAAAGGCATAAAGAATCAAAGTGCACATTAAGAATATTAAATTCTTCTAAGTGAACAAAGTGCTTGATTCATAAACAAGCACAGTAAGGAAGCTCTCTACCGAGTATTGTGTTCTGCCTGAAAATGCAGGCAATGAGTGAAAATAGCCACACAAGGCCATGTGGAGACCAACACCTTACTATGGTGTCACCTTCGTGGTTCATGGCATGGGACCATACTGTAAATGAAATGGTGTCTCAGTGGGGTTGCTATGGACTGAATGTTTGTGCCCCATCCCCAATTCACATGTCAAAGCCCTAATCCCCAATGTGATAGTGTTTAGAGGTGGGGCCTTTGGAGGTAATTAGGTTTAGAGGAGATCATGAGAGTGGAGCCCCCATGATGTGATTATAAGAGCAGACCTCTCTCTGTCTCTGCCTTGTGAGGACACAGCAAGCTGGAAGAGGGCTCTCATCATACACCCATTACCACCAGCACCTTGATGGTAGACCTCCTGGCCTCCAAAACTATGATAAATATTTGTGGTTTAACCCAGCCAATATATGGTATTTATTATAGCAGCCCATGTTGATGTGGACAAGGATTCTTTTCAGACTCTCGGAGATAATATCCGCTCCCCACCCCCTGAAATTAAAAGGCATCAAGATAGAGCTAACTTAAGCTGTTTTGTATAGTTTTTAAAAGTTTTGTTAAACATCATCACTTTTTATGTTTGCTTCAATTTATCACATATTTACTGAGCACTTAGTATCTGCCAGGCTCTGCACTAGGCATAGAAGATATAGAGATAAATAAGGCAGGGCCCATATCTTAAAGTACCTTAAAATCCAGTACAGGAGACTATAGGAGACCAGATGGTATTAATACATGGTATACAATCTTTAAACTTCTTTTTAACAGGTACATAATATTCTACTGCATGCATTTGCCAGAGTGGACTAATCATCCTCCTATTATGAGATATTTAGGCTTTCCCCTGACTTTTAGCAACCATAAGCAATAATGCATAAAATACAATTGTACACTTTATATTTTCCATATATGTGTGAATGCATGTTTAGGGCAAATTCCCATGCATGAATTGCTTTATCAAAGCCTATATATTTTTTAGTTTTTATTTTTTTAAAGAACTGTTTTATTCAGATAAAATTCACATAACCACACAATTCTCCTATTTAAAGTGTACAACTCAATGGTTTTTAGTGTATTCACAGAGTTGTTCAACCATCACCACAATCAATTTTAGAACATTCTCATTACATGCCCTTCCCACAAAAAATCACACTCATTAGCTGTCACTCCCCATCTCCTCTCCACCCACCCTTCTGCAAGCCACTAATCTACTCTCTGTCACTATAGATTTTGCCTATTCTGGACATTTCAAATAAATGGAATAATACTGTATATGGTCTTTTGTGACTAGCTTCTTTCACTTAGCATAAAGTTTTTAAAGTTTACCCATGTTGTAGCAAGTGTCGATATTTCATTTCTTTTTGCCAAATAGTATTTTATTGTATGAATATACCATATTTTTTTATCCATTAATCAGTTGATGGACATTTGGGTTGTTTCTAATTTTTGGCTATTATAAATATGCTGCTGTGGACATTCATGTTCAAGTTTTTGTGTGGACACATGTTTTTATTTCTCTTGGGTATATACCTAGGAGTGGAATTGCTGGGTCATATGGTTACTCTATGGCTAGCCTTTTGAGGAAGTACTAGACTGTTTTCAAAAGCAGCTGCACCATTTTACATTCTCATCAGCAGTAGTTGCTTAGGGTACTAATTTCTCCACATCCTTGCCATTATTATTATCTTGCCTTCTTATTATCTGTTTTTTGGTTATAGTCATGTTAGTGGATGTGAAATGGTATCACATTGTGGTTCTGATTTGCATTCCCCTGATGACTAATGATGCTGAGTATCTTTCCATGAGCTTATTTGTCATTTGTATATCTTCTTTGGAGAAATACGGAGAAAATTTATTCAGATCCTTTGCCCATATTTAAAATGGATGATTTGTGTTTATACTGATGTGTTGTGAGAGTTCTTTATGTTTTCCAGATAAACATTCCTTATCAGTTATATGAATCAATATTTTCTCTCCTTCTATGGGTTGTCACTTCACTCCTTAATGGTGAAGCACAAAAGGTTTTTTTGTTGTAGTTGCTTTTTCATTGGAGTATAGTTGTTTTACACTGCTGTGTCAGTTTCTGCTGTACAGCAAAGTGAATAGCCATACGTATACATATATCCCCTCTTTTCTGGATTTCCTTCCCATTTAGGTCGCCACAGAGCCCTGAGTAGAGCTCCCTGTGCTCTACAGTAGGTTCTCATTAGTTATCTATTTTATACATAGTAGTGTATATATGTCGATCCCAATCTCCCAATTCATCCCACCCCCCCCTTCCCCCTTGGTATCCATATGTTTGTTCTCTACGTATGTGTCTCTATTTCTGCTTTGCAAATAAGATCATCTTTACCATTTTTCTAGATTCTACATACGTGCATTAAAATACAATATTTTTTTTTCTCTTTCTGACTTACTTCACTCTGTATGACAGTCTCTAGGTCCATCCACGTCTCTGCAAATGACCCAATTTCGTTCCTTTTTATGGCTGAGTAATATTCCATCGTATATATGTACCACATCTTCTTTATCCATTCCTCCGTTGATGGACATTTAGGTTGCTTTCATGCCCTGGTTATTGTAAGTAGTGCTGCAATGAACATTGGGGTACATGTGCCTTTTTGAATTATGGTTTTCTCTGGGTATATGCCCAGTAGTGGGATTGCTGGGTCATATGGTAGTTCTATTTTTAGTTTTTTAAGGAACTTCTATATTGTTCTCCATAGTAAAGCCTATATAATTTTTAAATTTTGCAAAATTTTCTCTCAAAGGGCTTGACAACATGCAGGCGTAGAAATAGTACATGCTTCCTCAAACTCACATAATTTTCAAGCCTTTTACATATCAATATGATGAGTGAAATATTATATCGAAATGTGATTTGGATTTGTTTTTCACTAAAAATAAATTTCAATCACTTTTTAAAAAATATATGGTACAGATGGAAAGGTAATACCAGTGACAGAAGTATGAACCTTGGCCCTCCACTAAGTTTGTCAGAAGGAATCTCTTTATACTGTTAGCAGTTTACGAGCCTTTTGGCCTCTTGGCCATACATTCTTTTGTTTTCCCCATAATATCACCTTTGCTAGGTAAAGATACTGCCTATGTGGACAGGATGTAAACAAAACAAAACAAAACAAACCTCTCCAAAACAACCCGGTGCCTTGGATGGGGAAGCTAAAGCAATCCTATCGCCCCCAATTAATGGCCATCGGTGGACAAGATTGACTTCAAGTAATATCGCAAAGCTAGAGAGGTTTCCTTTGGCTCCTTCTCACTCTTTTTTTCAGAATCCACCATTCTAGACTCTCAGTACCAACTTGTGCCTCTAGGACCCTAAAAGCAGCTTTTAATTCCTCATCCTGCTCCTTTTCAAAACAGACAGTTTGTTGGAGTTCATTAAAATAACAATTAGGGCTACTATGGCATATTGAGCATTTTGTAAGTAAGTGTCAAGCTCCTTGCTTAACATTTCCATATAATATCTCATTTAATTTTCACAATCCTGGGAAAGTATTTTATTCCTCATTTTATGGTTAAGGAAACAGGCTCAGTGAAGTTAATTCAGCTGATATTCCATAGCTCCTATGTGGAAGAACAGGATTCCAACCCAGATCTATCTAACTTTTAAAGTCCTGTCGTTAACCCTAAAGGATGCTGAGTCTATAAACAAATTCTGGTCGTTGTGTTAATGATTAAGACTAAAGGAAATTGTTATCTTCTTTGCAAGGTGTCTGTATTTCAAAAGACAACATTGGAGAATGCAAAAATTCACACCAAAGGAATGATTCTCTAATGTTGGGATTGCTAGCACTAAAAAAGAACAGGTAGGCACTATTTTTAGCCACATGGGACTTTTGACTGTACTTCTAAAACTACATTGGGTAGGTAGGCACTTTCTCCACTTGTGTAGAGGCTGACGTCCAGTTCTTTAACCTGTCACATCTTTTAACTACAGCATCCACAGTTTCTGGTATGATAAAGGTGATTGTTTAGTTCATTCATTCATTCATTTAGTCATCCATTTAAGAAATATTAAGAGTCATACACTGTGCAAGGCACTGGAAATGCAATGGTGAATGAGACTGATATTGCCTCTGGCCTCAGGGTTATAGAATAATTAGACATGATGAATATCTAAGTATAAATATTACTTAGAACATACAGCAATGGCTATTTCTGTCCACATATATATTATAGGCAAAGATATTCTTATAGCCTAGTTGTAAAATAATCTAAATCACTCTGCAGACATGCTTAGTTTTCACATGAAGAAGAAATTAATTTTTTAAATCCACAAGAAAGTATTGTGAATTAGAAAGCATTCTTCTGCGATGAATTACTTTTTGAATGAGGAACTTTGGAGAATATTCAAATCTATATGGTTTATTGGGTTCTGTGAATTTGCAAAGGAAATTGACTGGATTATGTTAGAAAAATAAGGGCACTACCTCCCCACTTCTTGATAAACACTAGAATACACATCTCTTTAAAGATGAGCAAAGGAACAGGTATTTTCCAAGTCATTCAGCATTTAAATGGATCAATCTCACTGAAAACCATTGAGATTCAAAGATATTAAATGTTTTTTTCAATTAATTAATTAATTAATTAATTTTTGGCTGCGTTGGGTCTTCGTTGCTGCGTGTGGGCTTTCTGTAGTTGTGGTGAGCAGGGGCTACTCTTTATTGTGGAGCGTAGGCTTCTCATGGTGGTGGCCTCTCTTGTTGCAGAGCATGCGCTGTAGGCACACGGGCTTCAGTAGTAGTGGCGCATGGGCTTAGTTGCTCCACGGCATGTGGGATCTTCCCAGACCAGGGCTCGAACCCGTGTCCCCTGCATTGGCAGGCGGATTCTTAACCACTGCGCTACCAGGGAAGCCCAAAGATATTAAGTTTTAAAGCAAGGATACTGTTGAATGCAGAGCTTACAGTAACAAATCTGTAGCAACACATTAAGACTACTTCTTTGACATATCACATTCAGTAGATGCCCTTTTCAGGAGAACACTTAACTCTGTCCATTTAACAATCCATTCCTTGCCTTTTGCTTTTGAAAGCACATTGACATTTGCCCTTCTTATTTCTGTAAGCAGTGTCATAAAGCTTAATTTCAATCACAAGGTTCAGCAGCTCAGAAAATTTGTACCCTTCCATTCCTCTTGTGATGAAAAGAAATACATTTTTCTCCAGCAGGGAAAGGGGTAATGAGGTAAAGATTTAGTGTTCATGATTATGAGTGGTTTCTGTGGTTAATCAACTCGTCTTTTTAAAAAGTGTCTTTGTCTATATGTTGCAAGTATAACTGATGTTGATATAAAGCATATTTTTTAGTTTCTGTTAATTTTAGACAAAATTTTATCATTGGTTAATTAGCATTAACAAAACACAAGTGCTACTAACTCATTTAACCATAATTCATTTTAGTTTCAAACATACTGACAATTTTTGCTTTATTTAAATATTCTGAATGGATAATTCTTTCATCAATGTTTATTATTTTTCATACCATTTATTTTTCTTTTTCAGTACAAATGGGAAAATGTATTTAAGGAATAAACAAATTCAAATTAAAGTTGAGTACGCTTTGTATTAGTTTCCTATGGCTGCTATAACAAATTACTACAAACTAGGTAACTTAGAACAACAGACATTTGTTCTGTTACAATTTGGGAGGCTAGAGTTGTGAAGACCGTTTCGCTGGGCCTAAATGAAGGTACTGGCAGATCCATCCATGCTCCCTCCAGAGGCTCTAGGGGAGAATCCATTCCTTGCTTCTTCCAGCTTCTGGTAGCTATCCGCATTCCTTGGCTTGTGGCCACATCACTCCAATCTCTCCCTCCATGGTCATACTGCCTTCTTCTCTTCTCTGTGTCAAACTTTCCTCCGCCTCCCTCTTATGAAGATACATGTGATTACATTTAAGGTCTACCCAGATAATCCAAGGTAGTCTTCTCATCTCAAGATTCTTAATTTAACCACACCTGCAAAGTCCTTTTTTTCCATATAAGGCAACATTCACAGGTTCCAGGGATTAAGACATTGATATCTTTTGGGGGGCCACTATTCAACCTACCACTCCCTTCTGAAGTACATACAGGGCCACATATGATTTCTGTGGGCCATAGACACTTTTGTTTTTGTGGTCCTTTCCTCCAAAAAGAAATTTAAAATTATATTTTGACTGCAATGATATAAACATAAATATTCATATATTCACTGTTATCATTAATATATGTGTATTACTATTGTGTTCATTTTTTCTTCTGATGTTAAAAGAAATTAAAATGGAAACATTTTTGTGGACCCCTAAAAGTGTTATGAGCTCTAGGAACTCTGCCTAATGGAAAAGAAAGTCCTGTATATAGAAAACATATAAGGTCTCTGGACCTCAGCAGCTGATAAAATTTTAAAAGTACACAAGCGGGCTTCCCTGGTGGCGCAATGGTTAAGAACCCACCTGCCAATGCAGGGGACACAGGTTCAATCCCTGGTCTGGGAAGATCCCACATGCCACGGAGCAACTAAGCCTGTGCGCCACAACTACTGAGCCTGTGCTCTAGAGCCCGCGAACCACAACTACTGAAGCCTGTGCACCTAAAGCCCGGGCTCCGCAACAAGAGAAGCCACCGCAATGAGAAGCCCACACACCGCAACGAAGAGTAGCCCCCGCTCGCCACAACTAAAAGAAAGCCCACACGCAGCAACGAGGACCCAACGCAGCCAAAAATTAAATAAATAAATAAATACATAAATTTACTTTTAAAAATAATAAAAAAATAAAAAATAAAAGTACACAAGCTCGGGAAAGAATTCTAATATATACGTACGTTTCTTAATTGCACTTGGGTTTTCAAAATTCACATGATTTCTGCTCCAGTTTAGATGTTTTCCATTTTCTAAGCTCTATCATTTTTCTATCATGTAATCATTAAAAAGGAAAAGATGAAATATTTTTAAGGTCTGTTTCTTCCATACCTCACTGATATGAAAACTGAGAAAAATAATGTGTATGATTTTTTAAAATGTGATAAAAATTGTTTCATTCTGTGTCATCTCACTGCAGATTCTGCATGTAACAATACATACCCCATTGTGTTTGCTTTCTTTTAAAATTTTAAAGATTGGGTGTAAGAGAGAAGTAACACTAATAACATTGAACTAAATCACACAGCTTCAATGTGACCTGGTTGGACGTCACCCAATTTACACCTTGTCCAAATTAGGTTTCTCAACAATAATGTTGTTCTACTATCAAATGGTTCATAATTGTTAACACAGTTCATTTGTGGTTTGCAGAACTACATTTCCTTTGGCAATACAAGGAGAGTGAGAAATCATACAAATTTTTATTTTCACTGTGTTATGAAAGATTATGTTAATCAAAAAAATCAAGCTTGGTTATCTAACAGCAAATCAAAGTTTGTTTTTTCTCCTTTAGTAGGAAAATGCTATTATTATTGTGCATGGCTTTTCAACTAGGAATTCAACAACCATATATTTTTTTAATATGTAAGCTTTGTTTCACAAACTCAGTTCATTAGTTTTAATAAGCTCTTCTGATTTACATAATGCAACAGATGATATTTTATATTATATTTTATTACCTCCAGGACAGTTTTAGCTACACCTAAACTAAAATGTGCTATTGCACATTTTATATTTATTCATTGCTTTCTTTGGGAGAACAGAATGAGTAATTATATATGGAAAGGATAGATGAATATATCATAAAATATACTTATTAAAGACTATTCCTATGTTTATTTTCAAATTGAATTAAATTTTTCATGCTATTATATAGTTTACAACATTCTCAGTCTCACATAGTTATGAAATCAGAGTCATAATAACAATAGTTATTTTGGCTTCACATGTATTATCTCATTCACTGCTCATGACAAAATTTGAAACAGTTTCTTTCATTATTCCATTTTATTGGTGAGGACACTGAGGCACAGAGCAGTTAAGTAATTTGTAAAGATCACAAAGCTAGTAAGTAATGAAGTTGGGATTTAACCCTAAGTCAGGTCTGTCTGCCTACAGAGCCTATACATTTAACCACCATATTATACTGCTCCCACATAGACTATCTTTCCATGTTATTATAATATTTTAGTTCTACTTTTCTGTAGAAAATGCCAATGATCATACAAAGTTTTTGATGACTGCAAAGTAATAACCAAATTCAATTAGTAAGATACATGTATGTCATGAATCAAATGCAGAATACACTCAGAAAGTTAACTCAAGTTTGCAGTTTAGTGGGCTGAAGAATGGGATTAAAAATGACAACATTTTGATAGCCTTGTAGATAAAGCTGTTTGTTTTACTTTGTTACAAAGTAACAGACTGGACCAGTAACCCCATCAGTTTCATAAATATATGGAAGGCACAAAGAGGATTTGGGCAGAGAAGATGAACAACTCATAACAAATCTGTTGTTTCTACTAAAAAGGAAACCAAAGATTATGTCCCACTGAGGAGGTAACAGTAGTGCCACATTACAATCAGAGGACAACATTACAACATAAAAGAGCCAAAGGCTTTAATTGAAAGCACTGTTTCCTATCCATTGCTGTTTTAAAAAAGGGGGTATCTCTATTACTACATGACACCAGAAGAAGTAAGATAATAATAATAAGAAAAATAATAATAATACATGTATGAATGTTTGCAGAATGCCAAAGCACTCTTTGGCTCACCCCCTCATGCTGCTCAAATTCACAAATCGTTTTGATACCATAGAATCTAGGAGTTGGAAGAGATTGTGAGAGTTCCTGAGCACAGCTTATGAGCAGTGCAGAGTTTCCCTCTACACTATGCCTGGTAGGTAGATATCCAGTCTCTGCTTAACACTGCCAGTGACAAGCAGCATGAAAAGTAGTCCATTCCATTATTGTACAGTAATTTTAGATTTTGTTGTTTTAGCAGACTGTCTGTACTTCCATTTATTAGGCCTAGTTGGCTTTCTGAAGAAGACAAAATTAGACGTAATCTGTTCTGCACATGACAGTATTTTAAGGTAGCAATTATGTTTTTTTCTCTTCCTTTGGCTAATCACTGCAGATTATGTTAACCACTCTTCATATGGAATGTTTTCATAGAAGGAACATGCAACTCTTAATTTACTTCTCCATTTATTCTGGGCCAAAGATCACAAGATGAACCTTGTAAGTTTTAAGAGAGAAAGGAGTCCCTTGTTTCATATCTGCAGCTTTCCCTCAATTCTGAAGTTATTATCTATTTTTTTCCTGAAGCAGATCTCATGAGAAAAACATCTTCTTCCTCTGATATTTCACTATGCATGTTCTTAAGCAATCTGAAAAGAGAATGTCTTTGCCAAAATTCTTGCTTGATTCAGAGGCATTTGAATTTGTTGTATCTGATCATGCATCCATGCAGTTAAAAGGTTTTCCACCTCATGTATCAGCCCAGCACACTTTCTTTTAACTGTTGATTATATTGGCTTTGTGCCTACCTTACAGTTTTATCCTCATACTGGCATCAATTACAGTCCCTAGGATGCCATAAACATGAGTTTTTTTTTTCACTGTGTGGATCTGAGTCAAGACGAGGTGAGGAGAAGGCTTGAAAGTCAAGCATTCAAAAATTAAGGATATCCTTATCTTTTATCCCCTGAGACCAACTTTCTATTCAGAAACCTGAAGCCATTTACTTGTCTCCAATCTTTTCATCACATATGCTTTCTCAAACTCTCAACCTTCTATTGCCTTGAACTTCCTCCTTCCTCCCATTCTTCCAATGGGGATAGGGTTCCCCTCTCCAACCTTCCAACATCTTCCTCCCTTACAATGCTTTCCACTATGCCAATCTGTTTCATGATAAACAACCTACCTCTTCTCCTTTGTTCCTGTTGTTTGTTCTCTCCCAAAGACAAGGAAGTTTCCTCTAAGAAGTCCTCTGGAGGAAAAGCTACTCATCCTTATGCTTTGGGTGAGGGGAGAGGACAGGGTGTTCCTGGGAATAAGTATTAGCTAGCTCTCCTTTACTGCTTTCAAAACTTTACTTCACCTTCCTGCTAACGTATCTTGTTCTTGAGGATGGCTTTACCATTCTCTAACATACTCCATTACTATAATCCACAGATTTCCCGGACAGTTTTCCACTGTTTAGTTTTTAGAAGCTCAATCAGCTTGCAGATGCTTTTTCTAGGGTAGAAGACAATTATATCTGGAAGTTAGGATGAAACAAACAAAAATTTGTAGGACTGAGTTTGGAGTCTGTTGCCACCTGCTACTGACTCTCCTGATATCTAGAGTATATTCATTCATTGTCTTCATTTATGCTTCCTTGTCTCCTTTTGCTAAACTACCCCAGGCAACAATCAGGATTTGCAAGTAAGGGGTTCTCACCAAGGTCTTCAATGTCTGCTTGTTGACAAATCCAGTTGATACATTTTTTTTTAGACATACCAGTCAAAGGCTGTAGGTCATTCATAAATGATCTCTTACTTTGGCTCTCATAACACTATTTTTCTCTAGGTTATCCTTTTATCTCTTATACTCCTCTGACCATCCCCTACATGTTGATGTTCCTCCCATTCTGTCCTAGGGTCTCTTCTGTTTTTACTTTTTAAAAAAAAAAAAATTAATTAATTATTTTTATTTTTGGCTGCATTGGGTCTTTGTTGCTGTGTGCGGGTTTTCTCTAGTTGTGGCGAGCAGGGGCTACTCTTCGATGCAGTGCGTGGGCTTCTCATTGAGGTGGCTTCTCTTCTTGTGGAGCATGGGCTCTAGGTGTGCGGGCTTCAGTAGTTGTGGCACGCGGGCTCAGTAGTTTTGGCTCGGGGGCTCTAGGGCATAGGTTCAGTAGTTGTGGCACACAGGCTTAGTTGCTCTGTGGCATGTGGGATATTCCTGGACTAGGGCTCGAACCCGTGTCCCCTGCATTGGCAGGCAGATTCTCAACCACTGCACCACCAGGGAAGCCCCTCTTCTGTTTCTACTTTATACCCTTTCTTTTGGAAACAGAATCCCTTTCTTCTCATCTCACTCCATTCACCACCATTCCCCTGATTCTGAACCTGTCTGTTCTCTCTGGTCCTTCAAGGTTCAGCCCAGGAGTTCTTTCCTCTAAGGACTCTTTCTTGACTTATTTCCCTTCTACCTCTTAGAGCCTCCTACAGTTCTTTGCTTTTAGAATATATATTCATTAGATCTTAACTTTATTTTGTCTTAACTTTTTTGAATGTTACTTTCCTTAAGGCCTATGGTATGTTAACTGTCTACGTTTTTTTTTTCCTTGTTTATTCAGTTTAAAAGAGGTCATTCTCTCTGAATGCATCTATTGCTATCCTTTCCTCAATTAGTTCTGCATTGTTAGTAAATATAAAGTCCAAAGCAATGTTTCCCATTGGTGCTTTCTCCTTCTTTCCTTGTGAGGAATTAAATCGTCAACAACAATTAAGACAGGAATATATAAGTGTTTTTACTTTTAGCATAAATAACTCTAAAATATATATATAGGTGAAGCTCTAATCCCTATGATGTCTTGCCTATGTAAGAACTGGGGTATTTTAAAACAGATATCTACCATAGTCTGTCTATTTGGGTAGTGTATATATGCTTTTAAAAATCATATAAATTCTCCCTCCTTTTCCTTTAACCTAATAAAATATCTGCACCACATTTCTACACTAAGATTCTTGGATTTTCATATGGGTGCTCATTTTGATGAACTGTGTCATAACACAATTCTTATTTTTTATTTCCATCATTGCCTTCTAATTATGAATCACATTTGTAGTAGGCAGCATTCTAAGATGGGCCCAAAGATTCCTTCCCTCTGGTGTACAGGCCTTACATAAGCTCCTCCTCTTAAATATGATCAAATCTATGAATATGATGAGATATCACTTCTCTGATTAGGTTACTAATCAGTTGACTGTGAGTTAATCAAAAGGGAATGGGCTTGGCATAATCAGGTGATCTCTTTAAAAGAAGGTGAAACATCAGAGAGACACTTCTGCTGGCCCAGAAAATTCAGTTTCTCCACTTTTCTGAGCCTATCACTACTACAGTTTAACAGTGTTTCCCCAATTTCCCTGATGATAAGAATCCATGTTGTGAACCTCCATCAGTGATAGATCACATGACAAGGGAATGTGGGCAGCTTTAAGACCCCACACCCCACACCCCACACCCCACAAGCCCCACACCTGAATAAGGATCTTCAGGAGGAGGGGCTTGGTTATCTGTTTTGTCAATAATTCCTTCTAGTGAATCTTATCCAGGAAATTGGGGAAATGCTGGTTTATAACATGGTCCAGAAAACCAGCTTATCTTATTTGACACAGCTATGGAACCACCTGATAAATCACTGTGTTCCTTACTGCTTACAAAATCATGATATTCAACTGGAAAAAATGAAAATTCCACTTGTGTCCCAACACCCTCCGTTTCCTACCCCAAATTGAAAAAATACTGGAGATTTTATTATTGTTTAGTCTGGTAATAAAACGTATTCTACAAGGTCTCACTATGTTTGGATTTCATACTCTTCACCCTACTGGTGAGGGAGGTATTCCCACCCTAGGGTTATGGAGAAGGCTGAACACATTACACCCAACACAGGACAGATGAGATTAAAAGCAGTTTATTAATCACATATACTCACAGTCTGGGGCAGGAGACACCACATGCTATGCAACATCATACAGAGTGGGGATGGGGTTGTACTCAGGAACCAAGTGAAGAACCAGGGGCTGCAGGAAGCAGGCTTTATATTATCAGGAGGGAGGGGTGACCCCTGGTGCCCTTGGAGGATGTGATTGGTTTGTTTGAATAATTCCACAGACTGACAAAGAACTGAAGATCACTACTCAGGGATAAGCAGGAACTGTGTCTGCTCTCCTGGATAAGGATGGTTGTTAGACAAGGGGACCTCCTCCATGGGAGCAGAGTGGGGAGGAAAAATATGGTTGGGCTATTTGAGGCTCTCCTGGTTTCACGAGATGCCAAAGCAGCACATAATTCACAGCCTTAATTTTAGGCCTTACACCACACACAATCTCTAATGAACAGTGGCAGGCAAGACCCTCAGTATACCCTGAATATGTGTACGTAGAAGGGCTTATGCCCCACTTAACCATGCTGGATGAGTGGATCTTTAATGTATATTTACATGTAACCATTTTTTATTTGCAATATTGATAACAATAAAAAAATTAGGTTCTTAGACTCCTAGCTGAATGCATATCATGCATTTATTCCTTGTTAAAATATCAAATTTTCAAAATTATTAATGGAAGCGGGATATTAAACTATGTTACCATGAAGTTAAAGTCTTCTTTCAAAATAATTCATTTCAATTGTACTTAAAATATCTCGCAGAATAGAAACATTGAGAAGACCATAATGCATTATATCAAATAAATTTGTGTCCGTCTTATTTCTAGGAAGTTGTTAAAGGACATATTTGTCTAAATAAATTTACCCCTGGCTCCAGCTTCAGAAACAAAGAGCAGAAAGCCATTAGGTCTGCTGTTTCATTTTTCTGATAAGAGGAAAGTAGACAATTCTTTCTCTATGAAAAAAAATTAGCCATAAAACTTTTTTTACTTTCCATAGCACTTGCAAAACTTTTCAAACCTGACACATATGCCCTCTTCTTTTCCTCCCTTTCTGCCCCACCTTATGATATTACCCGCTAGGGGAGGTTGTTTCCTTGGTAAAGAATCATTGCTGTAGCCTTCAGTATAGCCATGAGTGTGATTAGAGACAGAGCAGTTGATAACCACTGTGCAATAGTATAGTATTTCCCTCCCTTTCCCCCTCCTTCCCTTCCTCTTCCCTCCTCCTTTTTCTCTCCCCTGTTTTTACCTTACTACTGTTGCAAGTTAATTGAAACTTATAAAAACGACTTCAGCTTCAGGTTATGAAAGAAGGCAGTAAGATAAATGAGTCTTGAAGCCAAAGTTCTCATGGCCTAGAGTTGCAAGAGGCTTAAAAGTCTGAAGTCTTAGAGCTGTAGAACTTCTCTGGGGTGGATATAATTCTAAAACACAATTCAGGGTGATCTAATGAGTAGTATTATCAAAACAACCAAAGTGAGAATTAAGAATAAGGTTAAAGTGTTGCTTCTGTTGAGGATTTCTGGGATGTTCAGGGATTTTCTTCCCCCAAAGCTTACTTCATAAGCATAATCTTTAAATATTATATTTTTAAAGTATATCTATACATAGCTTATAAAGAAGAAAAATAAAGGTATATCTATTTGAGACACAGGGGAAAACATTATTGTTTGGACCCAGTATTCCTATTCATAGTACCTTTGCCAACTGGGAGTAGTGATCATATTTGTGATAAAAGCAACTAAATGAAAAAAAACCCTAACTCTAGTGAGCTGAACTTACAAACCTCAAGTTATGCAGCAATTGCAAACATCATGTATGTCAATGTAATAGTTGCAAATGTGAAACATGATCTACTTTAAATCATAATTAATGAGATGGGCAATGGTTTGGAAATGTAATGTTTCCATTTAAAAGATGTTAAAATTCATTACTATATTAGCGTCATATTTTTAAATTTTTTGGACACTGGGTTTAGGCCCAGAGGAATTTCGAAAATCAAAATTGACAGTACATATTTAACTATCATAACCACTCAGCAGTTATGCTTAGCTGCTATATTCTCATCCAATAACTCCACAATCTAGGAACTTCTGTGCATATTGAGATTCTTATGGAAGTTATAGCATTAATGAAATTGAGTTTTAAATTTCCCTAGGCTCAACCTAGACATTAAGAATATAAATGTAAATTAACAGAGAACTAGCAGTCCTGAATACTAACACTCAAATTACATTCATTTCCATTTAAATTTTACGCAGACATCAGGGAAACAATTTCTCCTCCTTTCCTCCAAAGAAATTATATTAATAATTTTGGCAGTCTTCCTTTGAAGGTACAATGTGCAACATCTTTACCTTACTTAGAAAACAGGCATATTGTAAACTAACACTTGATAGATCACATTTGCTTTGCTAGTGGGACAATTTTAGAGGCTTAAATAGGCTACTCCTGCTTTGAGGAGATTCTAAGTTTAAAAATATGAGTTGAATATACTTACTAACCAATAGTTTGTTAATGGCATATAGTACTACCAGGTATATCAAAAAGAAGCATAAAGTAAATAGTCAAAACAACAACAACTCTGCATAATGATATAACTAGTAGCTCCCCCCATCTTTCTAGTAGATTCTGCCATGATGAGAGTGCTGTATGTCTCTTACGTGGCTTTACTCACCCTTCTATCTTCCTCCTTTCCTTCAGATTAGACAAACAAAAGAAAAGGGGGAAAGAGTAACAAACTGCTGGCTGCTTAGTGTTTGGTTTACTTGATGTTTGGTAAAGGAGGGTGTCTACTATAGGTAGACGGACAGGTCCAAGTAGTATGGGGCTCCTGGGGGACAGGTGGATACCAAGAGCAATCCCTAGTGAAAATGAAAGTTGTCCAGTGAGTAGCTCCATTCCAAAGTTGTTTATTTGAAACATGTATTAGGTATGGTTGAGTAAGTAGGACAATGAGAGCAAGAAGCTTAGCTTATGTGTCCTAGCTCTTGGGCCCTTCACTCAAGATAATAATTTGATCCTCTTTATCTGCCTCATGGGGTCTCCCCACCAAATTTCTCTGTGAATTTCTCACATGGACTGTCTTTTCTGATGAAAGTTTATTCCTTGGTGTTACAGAAAATTTTCTTCTGGGGAATACATTCTCAAATATTGTTATATAACAATAATCCAAATTCATAATCAATTTTCCAGAGCATTCCTGATAGACATGTGGGGTCATTATAAAAAATTCTGTGTAGTAGAAAGATCTTGAAAGTTCATATAGGTGAAAAATGTGCACAAATACTCTTCTTTTTTTAACCACAAAAAATGTTTAAAAAAGAAGGATGAGAGAGGAAGGGGAATGCCTTCCTGGAGAGATGTCAAAACACACTATAAAACAATGTTAATATAGGATGGTATTCGTTCAGGAAAGTCAGTCAAATCCATGGAGCATAACTGAGAATTTTCAAAAAAGATGTAGGGCTTCCCTGGTGGTTCAGTGGTTAAGAATCCACTTGCCAATGCAGGAGACACGGGTTCGAGCCCTAGTCTGGGAAGATCCCACATGCCACGGAGCAGCTAAGCCTGTGCACCACAACTACTGAGCCTATGCTGTAGAGCCCGTGTGCCACAGCTACTGAGCCCACATGCTGCAACTACTGAAGCCTGTGCACCTAGAGCCTGTGCTCCGCAACAAGAGAAGCCACTGCAATGAGAAGCTTGCGCACCGCAACGAAGAGTAGCCCTTGCTCCCCACAACTAGAGAAAGCCTGCACACAGCAACGAAGACCCAAAGCAGCCAAAAATAAGTAAATAAAATAAATAAAAATTTTAAAAATGTATAAAGGTATGCTCATTTGGTTTATAATAAACTTCAGATTACTGAGAAAAGGACGGACCTGTCATTAAAGGTTTTGGGACAAGTGGGCAATCAAATGGCAAAAAAAAAAAAAAAATAGGCTGTACCCTAAATAGAAGCCACTAACAAAAATAAACATTAGAGTCATGGTTTTAAAACATATTGAAAACAGTAGAAGAAAAGAATGGATATTCTAAAAATATGTGGGTGGTAAAGTATTCTTAAGCAAAATACAAAACCCAGACTCCATGAAAGAAAAGACTGACAGATTTGACAACACCAAATGATAGGCTGAGAGAAGATACCAACAACATATATAAAAGAGTAATGCCTAGAATATAACAGAATTCCAACAAACCCATGAGGAAAAGGAAGATAATTTATTAGAAAAATGAGACAATGACATAGGTACTTCACAAAAGAAATTTTAAAAGGCAATAATCATATGAAAAAAATTTTGACAAATATGTAGCAATCAAGCAAATACGTAGTAAAACGTCAATGAGAAAAAACAAAAACAAACAACAACAAAGCAATAAGATATTTTTGTCCACCAAATTTAAAATGTTTGATGATGTACAATGTTGTTGAGTATAGGGGAAATGTACACTTTCACACACTTCTGCCTTTTTGAAGGGATATTTGGCAGTATAGAGCTTGGTCTTTAACTCATCACAGCCACTCTTGGAATCTATTCTAAGGAAATTCTCATACAAGTATGCAAAGATTTCTAATGAATAAAAAAAGAACGAATTCAAGAATGTTTATTATAGCATTATTTGTAAAAGGAAATAATTGGAAACTACCTGCATGTCCATCAATAGAAAATGGTTAAATAAATTATAGTACATCCACAAAATGGAATACTATGCAGCTGTTTAAAAAAGGAGATAGATCTGTAGATACTGATATATCACCTTGACTGATTTTTAAGTAGAAAAGGCAAGTTTCAGAATCCAGCATATAATGTGATCCAATTTAGGTAAGGAAAATGCATCTGAACATATTTATATACATAAATGTGTAGGACTAGGACTAAAGAAATGCATATCAAATTGTCAACAGGGTGAAAGTAGCGGCAAGATTAAGGAGAGTTATAGCAGAGTAGTTAAGTACATAAGCTCTGTGGTCACAGAATTCAGTGGCCTGCTACTTACTAGCTATGTGACCTTGGCAACTTAGACCTCTAAGTTAAGCTCTCTGTGCCTCAGTTTCTTTATCTACAAGATGGTGGTGATGTTACTGCTTACCTCAAAGACTTGTGAGGTTTAACTGAGGCAATGTTATATAAAGCACTTAAAATGAAGCCTGGTCATAGTATAAGCTTACTGTGTAAGAGTCTGCTATTATTATATGCCTTAAACATTTTGCAACAAGAATGCATTCATGGATTTCTTATTAACAAAAAAGGGAAAAAAAAGAGAATGGGACAGAAATGCTTCTAAATAAAAAAGGGAAAAAAGGAAAAAATTATATCACCTGCACTGGAATTTTAACTATATCAGAATCCAGTAGAGCACTGAATTTATAATAATTCATATCTGAAATTGTGCCTATGGTACAAAGAAAAGCATGGCCACATTATTTTGCAGCTCCTCATATCAAGAGATGAACAGTCTATTTCTCCAGTCCAGTGATTTTCTTTGAATAATAGAACCCAGCAGAAGCAACACTGTGTGTGTTCTAGAGCCTAGGCCTTTCCGGGCCTTGTAGCTTCTACATTTGCCATCCTGGGATGCTGCCCTGACACCAGCGTTTGAGGCAGCTGGTGTAGCCTACTCTAGAAAAAGAGACCATGTGGAGAAGAACTGACAACTAAGGCATGCAGACAGCACCCGGTACCTATTGCCACCTTGTACCTTTGAGCCCAGCCAACCCTCCTGCTGAATGTAGCCACATGAATGTGTCAAGGAAAAATCAGCAGAGCAAACGTGTAGTTAACCTACAGAATCATGAGAAATGATAAATTGCTATCTTTTTAAGCCACTAAGTTTTAGGGTCATTTGTTATGCAACAATAGTTAACTGATACAGAGGATATGGCATCTCACGGAGACACCACACGGAGAGAGGTTGACACCTCAGTTGTTCGTGCCAACCCAGCTAAGTCACCAGACACATAAGGCCATGTGACCTGCCAACTAAATGCAGCTACTTGAGTGAGCCCAGACAAGATCAGTAGAAAAAAATTCCCATCTCACCCACAAAACTGTGAGAAATGGTAAAATGTTGTTTTAAGCTATGAAGTTTTGAGGTAATTTGTTATGCAGCAGTAGATAATTGACACCATATCCAAAAAGCCTAATTTATTAGATACATAGAGAGAATCTCTTTCAAGCACAATATTACCTCTTAGACATTCCCACGGCATGGACTAAGGATGGTGTTAAATCAAGGCACCAGATTTTAAAGAATATGAGGTAGGAAGCTTGATAATTACAATTAAACTCGATCAAAAAAAACATATTACAGACTTCTCTTAATTCTTCTCATTATTTTAATCCTTTGCTTTAGAAATAAAGTTGTTAAATTCAAGATTTATCCCCAGTTATTTCTCAAGGACCTACTATGTATAACTAAGATATATAGAAGGCCATGTCCCTGCCCTTGAAGAAATAAAAGTACAATGGGAGAAATAAGCATCTAAATGACTAACTGTAATACAAAGGAGAAGGGGATAAGGGCCAAGAGAGGAAAAGAACTTTAGCAGTTCAGAGGAGAGAGAGCATTTCAGGATGGAAGTTCAGGGAGGGCTTCTTGGAAAAGATAGCAATGGATATAAGTCTGATAAATATGAATAGACAGCTAGAGGTGGAAAAGGAGGAGCATCCTGGACAGATGCAGGATTCTTTTTACCTATAGAATTTATAGGTTTCATTCACAATTGTACTTGAACGGAAGGATAGACTGCCCCACTGTAACTAAGTGTCCATTTGATGGCCCGTGGGATAAACTGTACTTTACACAATTTCAAGAAAGACAGAGAGGGGGAGACCTTCAAGATGGCGGAAGAGTAAGACGCGGAGATCACCTTCCTCCCCACAAATACATCAGAAATACCTCTACATGTGGAACAACTCCTACAGGACACCTACTGAACGCTGGCAGAAGACCTCAGACCTCCTAAAAGGCAAGAAACTCCCCACGTACCTGGGTAGGGCAAAAGAAAAAAGAAAAAACAGAGACAAAAGAATGGGGACGGGGCCTGCACCAGTGGGAGGGAGCTGTAAAGGAGGAAAGGTTTCCACTCACTTGGAAGCCCCTTTGCGGGCGGAGACTGCGGGTGGCGGAGGGAGGGAGCTTCGGAGCCACGGAGGAGAGCGCAGCCACAGGGGTGCGGAGGGCAAAGCGGAGAGATTCCCGGACAGAGGCTTGGCGCCGACCAGCACTCACCAGCCCGAGAGGCTTGTCTGCTCATGCGCCGGGGCGGGCGGGGCTGGGAGCTGAGGCTCGGGCTTCGGTCGGATCCCAGGGAGAGGACTGGGGTTGGCGGCGTGCACACAGCCTCAAGGGGGCTAGTGCACCACGGCTAGCCAGGAGGGAGTCCCTGAGAAAACCATAATTCAAAAAGAGTCATGTACCACAATGTTCATTGCAGCTCTATTTACAATAGCCAGGACATGGAAGCAACCTAAATGTACATCGACAGATGAATGGATAAAGAAGATGTGGCACATATATACAATGGACTATTACTCAGCCATAAAAAGAAACGAAATTGAGTTATTTGTAGTGAGGTGGATGGACCTAGAGTCTGTCATACAGAGTGAAGTAAGTCAGAAAGAGAAAAACATACCGTATGCTAACACATGTATATGGAATCTAAAAAAAAAAAAGGTTCTGAAGAACCTAGGGGCAGGACAGGAATAAAGATGCAGATGTAGAGAATGAACTTGAGGACATGGGGAGGGGGAAGGGTAAGCTGGGATGAAGTGAGAGAGTGGCTTGGACATATATACACTACCAAATGTAAAATAGATAACTAGTGGGAAGCAGCCGCATAGCACAGGGAGATCAGCTCGGTGCTTTGTGTCCACCTAGAGGGGTGGATTAGGGAGGGTGGGAGGGAGACACAAGAGGGAGGGGATATGGGGATATATGTATATGTATAGCTGATTCACTTTGTTGCAGAGCAGAAACTAACACACCATTGTGAAGCAATTATACTCCAATAAAGATGTTAAAAAAAAAAAGAGAGAGAACCGCAGTAGCCTATAGCATCTAGAACTTCAACCAATGTATTAGGTATCCTAGAAAATTGATGAACCTACTTTGTGGTGGTATGTGACTCCTACCTATACCTATCCTGCAATTGGAATTCCTTTGGTAATAAAATAAAGTGGTCTTGCAGGAGTCTGCATTATTAAAATGACCATGACTGAAAAAATGTGTTTAAAGCAAGTCTTGAGATAAATAAAATCATACCTTTAAATGAAAGGCATGAAGACGTATAGGATATGTCAGGAAGATTAGTTCTGTTTTAATTTTTTAATTGTAACTTTCTGATTATGAATTAGTACATACTTATTATGGAAAATTAAGTATAGAAATAGAAAAAGGAAAATTAAAATTACTAACAATCCCATGAATCACTATTAATATTGTGATTTCCTTTTCCTAGTCCTTTCTCCATGCATCTATTTGTAAATAATTTATTTTTAATCAATTCATATAAATCTCAGATTACATGCTTTTGTAATCTCCCATATTTCCTATTTAAAAATATTTGGGGGATCAGTTCAGTTTTAAACAAGTTGAGTTTGAGGTAATTGTGAAATATTAAGGAGGAAATGTCTAGCCAGCCGTTAGAGGTGGCACCTGGGAGGAATGCTGGGACAGGGAATATGGTCTCAAAGGTATCAAACTAGAAGTAATTATTGCAACCTGGAAATGGGGTGAGATCACCCACACTTTTTACTGGGTTAAGAAAGCAATTGATTTGGTTGGAATAGAATAGATAATTTCAAAACGCATCATAGAGTAGTTGTAAGTAATCATTCTGGATTGCAATGTAAAAGTCAATTTCTTATTGTAAATCTAAGAGTGAGCCTTTAGGAACAGAAAGAGATACTGATAGGAGGGAAACCACAAGCAGTTTTAAGAAAAGAAGAAGATCAGTGGTTGGCACTGGTCTCTGGACCCCTTTTTACTCTAAAATTTTTTTGAAGACCCCCATAGTGCTGTTGTCTTTGTGGGTTATCTCTATTGATATTTATTTATCAGAAGTTAAAGCAGAAAGAAATTAAATATTTATGTACTGATGCACTTAATATAACAGTAATAAACTTAATACATGTTAAAATAAATAAGAGTTTCATGAAAAAATACTATATTTTCCCAATTATTGAGAAGTTATATTGTTATCTTTAATACCTGGCTTAATAGAACACAGCTAAATTCTCATATTTGTTTTTGCATTCAATTAATTGATGTACATTTGTAAGAGAATGTGAGTGAAAGGCAAATATTATCTTGGTATTATTGTGAAAATAATTTTGACTACACAGACACCTTAAGTCTCTAAGGAACTCCCAGGAGTCTCTGGACCAGAGAGAGGTCAGGAAGAATAAGGATAGAAAAGGGGTTACTATTTGAGAGTTGGCAAGTATCAGAATTTGACGCAGGTAAAGACCCATTGAACTGTAAATCAGATCATAACACATCCTCCCATTGTCCTTAGGGCAAAATCCAAAATCCTTATCAAGGCCCCTAAACCCTTGTATGATTTGGCTCCTTCCTGCCTCTCCTTCCTCATCTTATGTCACTCTCCGCCACCCCCCACCCCCAGGACACTACTTATGTTCACTACACTCCAGATGCACAGGCTGTCCTTGTGTACCTTGACATTGCATATTTCTCATGTCGAATACCATAGATTCTTTACTCGGTGCCTGGAATGCTAACTACTACTCATTCATGCCTCAGATTAGTAGCCGCTGCCTCAGGGATGCCTACCTCAAACTAAATGGAGTCTCTTCCGTTCTCTTGCCAATACTGTGTTCCTTTCTTTCAGAGCCCTCATCGTGGGATTGGTTTTGTCCATCTCCTGCCAGTGGACTGTAATCTCCACAAAGGCAGGAACAGATATGTTTTCTTTATCACTCTCTTCCCAGTACTTAGCACTGAGTAGGCACATAGTAGGTATTCTATAAATCTTTGCCTAATGAAAGTATGAATGAGAGAATGAAGATACGTATGGAGAGCCTGTTTCCTTAATGTGAGAAGAAATTTTTCGTGTTTATTGTGTTGCATGGAAAATGATGGCATCTTAGTTCCCAATTTTCTTATAAAATGTGTTTAAAATCCGTTTATGATAGACTATCCTAATAATTGTTAGCATCTAATAGCAATTGTTAATGCATGTGGCTATAAAATTCTTCTTATGGCCATGATTAAGCATGCATTTTAGAAGCACTAAGTGCTTTAGTTATTTCAATACAAATTAATAGTTAACTGTAAGTCAATCATGATAATAATTCACTTAAAAGGTTATGACGATGAGGTCAAAAGTTAGAAAGAAGTTCAAGTGCATTTAAATGCCAACAGAACAATCCTAATTGTTCTATACTCTTTTCAAATTCTTTTTCTGGAGTGTAATTTCGTCTCTCAAACAGAAATCATGGTACATTTTGAAATCAGTATTTCCCCTTTTCAACAACTGTGATAGTTAAAATGTGCCAAAAAGTAATATTCTTAAAAGTATTTACAATAAAAAGGCAAACACTAGCATAAAGCCAGCTTTCAGATCTGCAAGGGAAGGCACTATGTCATCTTTATGAGGGTACAAATTATTGTTATTGCCATATTTTTATGTGTATGCATATCAAATATAAGTGAATTTCATATAAATTAAAGATCAAGGTGCCATTCTTTTAACTGTCTATAATTTTAAATTTAGGCAATTATTTGAATCCATTATATCAATGATACAAATGAATTGCCACTATACCCTACTGAGAAACCTTGGTTTCTGAAGGTTATGATTAATCTGTATTAGGGATACATTTTACTTTGAGAGTAAGGTGCAGAGAGTAAGGTGCAGAAGCATTGATGGAGCCCTTCCAGTAAGGGATATTCTGTATGAATGTACACTTCCATGAACAGGGCTTGCTATATGGAATACAAAGTGACTTGCTAAAGCCCAAAGTTAAAAAAAAGTATTTTTCTTCTCCTTGGAACTCTAGCCAGAGAAGTGGATCCAGAGGATAGGTAAAGAGAAGACTTTAATTGGCTTGTCTGTGGTTCTCCTGAGGCTTGAGTGTGAAAAATGTGTCTATCTGCTCTGAACATATGGATGCAGAATCATGGCCACAACCTGTTCACATCCAGGCTCAAGTGAACTTCCTTCAATGTGGCTGCTTCCCCCAGAGGGGCGCATAGCTAACTGGAAATGGGCACTCTCTAGCAGCAAACTGGTGACTGCAATTTTACAACTCTGTTTATGAAAACTGTTTGGGTAGAAAATCATTAAGCTACCTTTCCTGCTTCCAATCATTGTAGCCAAAAGTTGAGGTGCCAGCACCATTCATAATCCCTGGTAGTTAATCTCTAGACGACATTGTTATCAGTTGCAATAGGAAATAATGGTTCACCACAAGTATGTATTGAAGGTGTGCCTTTGAAATCATCTTCCCATTAGACAAGCAACCAAACAAAACTCCTCCATTTCAGATGGTTCACATTGATTTTCTTTATGTAATTGTTATTGACTTCAGTCTTTTAATATTATGGTACTTACACTTTTACTTATGAGGGTACTTAGAAACAGGATTGAAATAAGTGATATTTTCCATTTTCCATTCTTTGCAGAGAATGCAACCTATGGATTAAACAAATACTTAAGAAAAAATCAAATCTAAATACTGTTCTCTAGGACTGAATTGTTCTAGGTACATGGTAACAGTCACTCATTTTATGCTTGTTGATTAGTGAATTGTTCACAAATCTTTGAACATTATCTTAGCTTCTGTAATTTCTTTACCTATTCTCAGTGCTGGCACAGTTCCTGGCACATAGTAGATGCTCCATAAGCATTTGCTGAATTGACTTATGTAATTACATTAGTTCTGGGAATAAATATATAAGGGTGGGTATGCATGCATGTGTGTGGTCTTTGTTAATGAAAAGGCAAATCTCTTTAACAATTCCTAGCAAATTATTTGAATAATATAACCCAGGCAACTGGGTAACTGTGTTATACAGACTGCATGCTCCATTACAATTGGTTATATTTTCCTTCACATTGGCCATTCTGAAACTGGCAATTTAGTGTGGCTTCTTCCTGATATCCACATTTGAAATAGAAAT
Organism: Balaenoptera musculus; assembly: GCF_009873245.2. Lineage (NCBI taxonomy): Eukaryota > Metazoa > Chordata > Mammalia > Artiodactyla > Balaenopteridae > Balaenoptera > Balaenoptera musculus. Next base: position 104,930,870 of record NC_045806.1, on the reverse strand, counting down.
TCTTGGTCCCATGAGCAAAACGACTTAAAAATTCTGCAATTTCCTGTTGCTTAAATGTGTCTAGGGAATCTCTAAAGTTGAATAAACGCTTTAGGAAATCCACCTACAGTATCAGGCTATGGACCTCCAGAAGCAGTAAATCAGTTCTTTGGAAATGGAGAAAAGTCACAGAGCCCTCTGTACTTTGGAATTCGAAAGGGAAACAATGTTTCTGAAGGGACTAAAGGGAGACAGGCGCAGACCAAATGAATTAAGGACTCCAGGAAGCTGTGGAAGACGATAAGGAAAATGAGAGGCAAGAATGTGAGAGAAAACATAAGGAGGAGGCGGTAGAGGAGAGAGGTTTTTTTTAAATGATTAAACAGACTGCCGAATCGCCAGGAGAGAAACAAGCTGAGTTTCCTTTCATGAAATCCCTGGGGATCAACTGTCCCTTCCTCCCTACGTCTTCGAAAAGAGTAACAAAGAGGCAGCGAGTGTGAGCGTGAGGATGATCATGGTTTTAAATCGTATATTCCATTTCCGTGGCTGTTATGATCTGTCCAAGTCTCATTCTGCCAAAATTCCCTTTTCATTAATGAGGAGCTCTTTCTTTAATCATTGGTGACAGAGTTTCCTTAGACTCAGAGTGTTTCCAGTCACTGGAGAACTAACTGGCCAGATGTTTCTTTTTCCTCCTTCCAGAACTCTTAGATGGGAATTGGGGAGGTATCCTGAAAGTCTTTTCCCTCCACAGTTCGTGGTTCAGGTAGTTCTTAATGAGAAATCTTTATTTTATTTAGGAGATACATGTAAACATATCTCCTATATCTCCTAAATATATGTTTTCGTTTTGTTTTGGAGGAGAGTAGGGGGTTTTAGGAAGGTTCGTTTACGTGTTGGTGGCTAGACACAGGTTTTATAGCCATCCCTTCCCCGCTGCTTTTTCAACCGCCCAACAGAGAGATGGTTCTGGAAGCAGTTGCTATCCCCCTCCAGAGTCGAGTTGTCATCTTTTGTTTCTTTGTCGGCAGAGCGATGGGGTGGGCGTGGGAGGGGTGATGGTGAGCGGCTGGGATCCAAACGATTCCTGCCCGAAGCTGAAGGCAGTGTTTAAAAAGGGACGATGGGAATAAACATGCTCTTGCTTCCCCCATTCTTACCCTGAGAGTGTTCAGCTCGCTATATTTCCTCCCCTCATTAGTGTGCTGGGCTTACAATGCTCCCTCTTTGCAAATACCTGTATCAAAAACCAGGAAGATGGGAACACACGGTTCCGAGATCTATCCCTGGCGTCACCCTATACTCTCTCTTTTTAGGAAACTGAATCCGGCCCCCCTGCTAGGGAGCGCAGAGACCATCCAGCCCGGAAGCCGTTCTCACGCAGCTGCCACCACCCAGGGAGAAGAACAGCTGGAAGCTTTGGTGCGCGCCCACCGCGCCGCGAGCAACTCTTCCCGGTAATTAGCGCCAGCCAAGGCTCCAAATGTGCCTTATTGCAACCCCTAGCGGGATCTCAACTCAGCAGTAGCTTCTCGCTTTCCTGTCCCTGCTCTTGAGGAGAAAAATTACAAACATGCGTGCACACATTCACACATGCCCTTCTTTCTTCACTCAAGAAAACCATCAGTAACGTCTGTCTCCTAAAGATTCAACTCTTCGCGCTCTCTTTTCTTTACCTAGAGGCTAGCAGTCCCTGCAAACACACACGAGGCTCTCTTTGCTGCTTTGCGCGCCCCCTACCTGCCTACGGCGGGGGTGGCGCTGGGGGGAAGGGGGTCTGGGAGTACGCTAGACTCCAATTGGTGCAGCTCCCCTGGCTCGGCACTTGGTATCTCCCACGGTCTTCCTCTAGCTGGGAAGCCAGGAAGGAGGAGGCGACTGTGGGCGTCGCCGCCGCCCTTCCCGGAACCGGAGCCAAACCCCAATCCCGGACCAACTTCTCTCACCTCAGACTCACATCTGGCCCAGCCGTGCAGATGTTGGCGGCTGGAGAGTTCCTCCACGCGAAGCGCCCCAAGTCCTGAGCATGCCCAGTAGGACTCCTTAGGCTCCCAAAGCGAGTTTCTGGGCATGCAGATTCCGCTTTTCCGGTTTTTCGAGGAAGCTGAAGACAGCGGGAAGGGAGGGATCCAGGGCTTGGGGCAGCGCGCTGGGTTCGTCCGGGTACTTGCCCTCGTGCCTGGCTGGGTGAGGGGCGGAGCGGGTTGGGGAGCCCAGGGACCTGGGCGGCCAGGCTGGGTAGAAGCTGGAGCGCAGGGCCCCTCTCCAGGGGGAGATTGTCAGCGCTGACCCGACGCGCCGCCAGGAGGCTGCTGCATGTGGCCGGCCGGCCTTGGCGCGCTGGGGTCACACTGTCAGCGGGAGGCAGTCGGCGGTGCTCTCACACGCACGCACGCTAGAAAGCTTGCGGGTCTCTTACGCACCGCACTCACGGGCTTGGCTTTTCTGGAAGGCGGGGAAGAGGGGGAAAGGAGGAATCCAAACAATTTTCTCTCTCTCTCTCTCTCTCTCTGTCTCTCGCTCGCTCGCTTTCTTTCTTTTCTTTTTTTTTTGCCAAAGTTATACTGGCAAGAGACTTTGCATTCTAAGTCAGTCCTCAGGCTTTACACATCGCGGTAGCGTTCGCGCTCCTGTGTGTGTGTGTGTGTGTGTGTGTGTGTGTGTGTGTATGTGTGTGTGTGTGTGTGTGTGTGGTGTGCAACAGCGCGCGCGTTTGTGTATGTCATGACTATAAAACACTGTTCCAGGTTGCTTTGGGGATGACAAACACTCCTCCGAACCACCCCCACCCCACCTAACCCTCCGGAAAAAATAGAATCTGGTCATGAGAGTACCCTGGCCGGGAACTCATTGTGGTACGAAATCTAAATTTTGTTGATCCTTATTTCCTTCCTCTGCTCCCACCCCCAGCTTTCTCCTTCCTTCTCTCCACCCTCTAACACCCTGATCTTTCTCATCTCGATATCCCTTCCTTTGCCCGCTACCTGGTCCCTAAGCCCTCCTCCTCCGGAGCTCCCCCACCCCCGCCCCCCCATCTCAGCTGCGGCTAAAACCTGGAGTCTTAGTGGAAAAGGAAAAAAAAAAAAAAAAACCCTGGCTGTGGAGCTGTCAAACCGGGCATGCTCAGTAGACAGGGCAGGTTTTTTGGTCTCGAGTAGCGGAGAAACATTTTTTGCACCACCGCGACCAGCCTTAGAGCGCGGCGGCGGCGGCCACGGCAACATCAGCACAGCCATCAGCCGTGCAGACGCCCCGCACCCGGGAGCGCGGCGGGCTCCGGCTTAGTCCGGAGTTCACCTCCGAGTGCCCCGGGGGCTGGGCTCACCCCTTCTGCTCGCACACACACCCACACTCTCTCTTTCACGGACACAAACGCGTATACACACTCTCGCACCCACGTACGACCCCGGGCGCAAGCACCCTCCTGGCAGCGATCGTCCGCTGGCGCGGTAGTAGCCAGGTTCGGTCCCTGCCCCCGGCGGCTGCCGGCTGAGAGCACCGCCGCCGCCAACCGGAGGAGAGCGATGCGGGGGCCCGAGCGGCAGCTCGAACAGTAATGTGGATTTACAGTCGTTTCCCGCAGGAACCGGCTGAGACGCCTGAGGTCCCGGGCACGGGCAGCGCCCGGCGGGGCTGAGCACCTGGCGAGGGGGCGGGGGACCGCACCTGGGGACGCCATCGAAACTTACGCCTGGACTAGGTAGGTGCGTTGCTGCCGGCTCCCACCTCCTTCCCTCTGGCTCGCGGCTCCCAACCCCCCACTTCCCACCCCAAGGACTCCCGGCGAACTTCGCCCCAAGGCTGCAGGCGGCGGATGGCGGTTCCCGGCTGTGAGTGGCGGGCAGCGTCCGCTCTGGGAGTCCTGCCCGAGGTGGCATAACCTCGGCTCCTTCTTCTCTTGGTCTTCGCCCGGCCCGGGGCTCTGGACCACCCGGGGGAGATGGGAGGTCGGCCTTGTTCGCAGTTCAAGCTTTCAGCGGGCCCTGGGGGCGCTGCCCTTCGAGGGCTCATTAGGCTTCTCAGGCGACACTTTTGCCAACCAACTCCTCCAGTTCTGAAAGGGGGGCCCTCTCCTCAGCTCTCGCTCAGAGCCCTGGCGCTCTAACAAGTGGACCTGGACGCTGGGAAGGGGGGTGGGCTCGGTCCGAGAAGAGACAAGGGGGCGCCTCTCCTCCAGCATCCTTCCCTCCTGGAGCGTCCGCCAGGGGCTCGGCCACTCGGGTCCCGCTCCTGCCGTCTCTCTGAGAGAAGATACTCAGGGGCTAGGAGGCACTTTAGTACCAGTTTGCTTTTGAATTTCTCTTTGAACCTCACTCGGGGAGCCCATGTTCCGGGGGGTACTGCAGGACCTCCTTCTAACCTACGCCGTCTGGGGCCCTACCCAATGCTTCCTTCCTACACCCCAATCTCTGTCATAAGAGACAGTCATTACGCAGCAGTCGGTGCTCTGGGAGCCGTCGGTGTTGGCTTTAACCACGCGCTTAAGCTGCGCGGGTTTGTGTGTTTTCGCATTTCATCCTGAAACGTGGTACCGGCAATCTAGCAGCGGCCAGCACCTCTGCGGACTGCCAAGTACCCACTAGGCATGCCTGAGGAAATGTAACCTCACTTTCTTCCACTCCACAACGGGCGGATTGCCAGTTCAGTTTTAGGATGCTTTTCCTAGAGGTGGAGAAGGGGAGACTGTTAGCGCGACTTGGTGAGTGGATGTGTTTGCAGTCAGGAGTGTATTTAAAGATTTCAGCAAACCCAGTGCAGCCGGTTGTTTACAATTGCGGAGACAGACGATCTCATTCCACTAGTACAAGTCTTCTCGACATCTATTTTGCCACCGGGAGAGTAGGGGCGGGGGCGGGGGCTGGTTTGCAGCTCATGCTTGCCGTCGGCAGCTTTGGGTTTAGCGGATCTGCATCATTGCTACTGGCGATATGATAATATGGGTAGGTCTTCAAAATGAAGCAGTTGGTCAGGAGACGTCCTGAACTTTCCCGTTTTTTTCCCCTGGGATGTTAATCCGGAGGAGTATTTGAGGTGGCCCGAAGAAATACAAAGAGAAGTTCCTAGTGCCATAGAAGGGAAATTAGTAGCCGCTCGGGTTTAGAAACCAAAAGGAAACGAAACACTCCAGTGGATCCTGTTAGGTACTGTTAGATTAGCACTTAATTGATCGCGTTCGTGGTGAGGGTCACAGACAGCTTCCTTGAATTTTAGATTGTTGTTCTATGATTATAATTAACAAACCAGGTACACTGTACTGTGAGAATCAATCGCTACTCTTAACCTGTTAGGGGAAAACATTGCAAATGTCTGCTCTATTATTATCTTTTGGCTGAAATATCCTTGTCCATCTTCTTAGTCCGAAGACTTCCGATTTGGAGCATAGGGTACTCCAGTGCTGCCAAGAAAGATGACAGTCTAAGAAGAAAAGGCTTATTATGATGATGATGATGATGATGAGATCCACAGCTTTACATTCTGCTCCATGGTTACCCAGCATTTGCTTGCTTGCTCACCGCCCCTTCACCCTTGCTCTTAATATTTTCAACGTGGGGAAAAATGAATTTTCATAAGGCATAGTATGACCCTTTAAGTAGTTAACTGGAAGAGCAGAATCCTAGTTTTGCCATTTTTGTCCAAGTTCATAAGACTTTGTGTGTGTGTGATGCGTTAAATAATTTACCCTTGCAAAGTTTTTTTAAAGGGTAGTTAAAAGCTTGCAAGTATGCCAAAGTCATGTTGGAACCTTTTAATGATAATAAAAGAAAGTCACAAGATGCATTTTAAAGGGGTTTGGGTAATTTCTAAAATGAATCCATGCTCTAAATGTTATTTAAAAGTTTTCAGATTGTCCCCCAGAATGTTTTTGAAAAACAGGAGTTTCTGGAAAACAACTCAACGAACAAATGTTAACATTTGTATAATAAAACCAATAGAGTCTAGTCCCTAGAACCATGCCAGACACATAGTAGAAAATGAGTATTTTTTTGAATACATGAATTAGTATTTACCATTAGCTCTAAGTCCCCATTATGAATTAAGAACCATCATGCCATTTGACAAAATATACAATGGAGCTGAAGGAAAGAATGCTTTGTGGAATCATTGTGCTGTAAGATTAAGTGAGATTCCAAATATTCAAACAAATAGGTGTGTTAAAAAGTAAAATCAGATTATATGTTAACTACCATCTCTTTCAGAGGCCTAATTAGAAATCTGAGTACTCTAAAGGTCTCGGTGTTTCATTTCAGCTATCATTTGTGTATATAATGCTGACATGATCATAGTTTCCCTTATAGTCATTGTACCTTTCTGATGCTTTTAATACACAGATTCTTGCTGAAGCAGAACAGTCCAACATTCAAGTTTATTCTGTACAATATGACTTTAAATTGTCAAACTGCAAAACATTCTTTTGATATGTTGCCTCTGAAAACAGAAGGTTTAGTGGAAATTTATTTTCCATGACAGCCTTAAAAACTTGGAAATGGTAGAAGGTTCAGTATTAACAAAGAGTTTTTCCATTTTATGTTAGAGATAGCAATTAGAATCCATGTAATTTTTACTTGAAGCTTGCTTTTCCGGAAAGTCCATCAGTTTCAGTTTTCAGTATAGTTATCAAGTACTTGGTATAGATTATGGTTAATAAATTTCCTAAGGTTTCCCAAACAAATGATTTATTTATCTATTTATTTACTTACGTACTTACTGACCTGAGGTCAAAAGAAGACCAGTACTTTGAATACTTGACACAATGATTAATTATTTTAACGAAAACAGATTTTCTTATAATATTCACACATTTGTTCTAGCACTCTCACATACGCACACACACTTTTAGAAGCAATCTCATGAGAATGCCATGCATCAGATATGAGACATGTATGATAATTTTATTAATATTACATATATTTAAGTTCCTGTCGATTTAGCCTTAAAAATACTAATCCGTGCGTGCTTTTTTTTTTTTAAAAGAAGCTTCCCATCCTTTACCAGAGTGGTTTGAATTGGATTACTAGCACAACTACAGGCAGATTAAATGATGAAGAATATTGTAAGGGATAGTATTTAGCAGTTATGATCAACAACATATATCAATAGCTAGATATATAGCTGCTGATTATAAAAAATTAAAAGGAATCAGATTTCAGAACTGTTTCCATATACAGAAACTGCTTTAAATCATCTGCAGATTCTGAGTATTAGATTAAATCACTATTTTGAATTGAAATTAGTCTGTTTCCTTCCCCTAAATGGTAAAACATTCTGAATCCTGGCTTAATATATTATTTCTTTTCCTTTCTGTTTTCCATTGATTTTTTTTTTTTTTAGAACTGAGGAAAGTAAATATCAAATAGAACCAGCTAGAATTGTGCTTAGTTTGAGCAGGTGAATGCTATAAAAGGTTTCACATAGCTTTTGATTATTCCTAACAACCTTGATGGTCCAAGCATATGTGTCTCTTCCAAATGTGGTACCCTGTTATGACAATTTATATAATGTATAGAGATTTTGTAGTTTGCTAGTTGTACTATGGTACAATTTAGCAAGACCAATGAAATTGCTTACATTTGGAACCCATGAAAAATAGGGCTGAGGAAATTGGAATATAATGGCATAAACTGAAAATTGTTTTATAACAATATTTGTACTAATTGTACTGCTAACATTTCTATATATAATCAAAGCAAACTAGTTTTAATTGGAGGTAGTAAATATTTTTACAATTGATGTTGGATCACTAATGTTTTAAATATAATAATTTAGAGTCTGATAAATAAAGCCTGTTAAATTCTTATGTAACTTCAGGACACATTTCTAGACCTGGGAGTATAATCTTGGATAATTTACAACTTAAAAAAAATTCTGACTTTTACTTCCTGTCCAGGCCTCCACTTTAGGTAAACAATAGCATATGGTGAAACATGCATATATGCCAACTAACCACTGTCTCTTGGATGATGTTTTCAATGTGATGTAATGATTCTGAAATATTGGGTTCTCCATTCCCACCTACTCTAAGTGGAGTGGAGAAGGTAATTGGAAAATGGACACAGGAAAATGTGTTAAATCATCTCTTTTTATATCAGTGAATTACGCCCTGTGAAGCTCTTACTCAGAGCCTTCATATCTGTGTTTATGGTAGGTATGTGCCAAGATTAATATTTTTTTCCTGGGTACTTATGACAGGTCTCTATGGCTGTATCTAGGTGACACCCAAATATGTGAGTGAAAAGTTCCGTCAACCATCCAGCTGTTTGAGGTGATGCAAACAAACATCTGGTTGGTTGAGAGAATTTTTTACTTAGTTTCTGGATGTTTTGGAGTCATTTAGCAGGCTGATGAATCTTAATATCTATGTCAAAAAAGAAAGAAAAACATAAAATGAAACGCTTTGAAATACATGTAGAGACCCTTAAACATTCTTGGGTTACTATAAAATACATAATGAGCCAAATGCCATCCTGAATCTACAGCCTTCTATGAAATGTGTAAGGAGCTGTTGCTTGCATCCCTCAGCAGTGACAAAAACAGAAACACACTGGCCTTTTCAAAAAGCCAGGAAATAAAACACTTTAACTTCAGTTCTACCTCCCCCCACCCCCACCGCCGCCCCCGGTACTGATTCATCAGCTTAAAGAAATCGACTTAAAGAGTTTGATATGTCGGCTTCTTACAGTTTCCTGCACCTCACTTTTCACCGATTCTTCTACTGCCATGGAAACTAGATGGGACAGACAGCTGGGAGTCACTAATTCAGGATGGGAACCTGCTTGTTAATTTAATTTCATGCCAGCCTGTTGGTCCCTGAGAGTAACTGTAAAAGGCTGGGGGATTGAATTTGCGAGCAATAAATGATTAAGCAGAACAAAAATCAGTGCCATCTCTGTCATTTTCCTGAAGATTTTATGCAACCTGCCTTGTCCCTACTCAAGCAGTTCTTTAAAAATAATCACAGAAATAGAGCTTTGATTTGTGCATTCCTATTGGTATTTATGTGTATGCTACAGAGAGTTTTTTGTTCTATGAGGACATTCACAGCTGTAAAATAGTTTCATAATAGCTATTACATTGGAAAAAATATGTTCAGTCAAATTATGATTTTGTAGACTTTAAAGAAGCCTAGTTAGAGATCACAGTAAAGTTAAATATAAATGATGCTTGAATTTTCTGGTAAGATTAGTTATTTTTCCTTTTCAAGTATAAAAACTATTTTATTAAAATATCTGTGCCCCACTTTTTTTTATTACAGAGACCAAATGGATTTGAATACATTTATTTGAAATCTGTAAAACACTCATTTTACCCATCACCATAAAGCATACTGATTGTTTTAATTTTAATTGACTAAGTTGTCAGTTGATAAGTAGTCAACAATGAGGACATTGCCTTTTAATGTTTCTCATATTCTGCTGTAACATTTTTGTGGCTGATTATGACTTACTAAATTGAACTTGGGATCACAAACTCTAATATGAGCTGAATTTCAATCCATGTTAAGCCTTTTGCAATATTATCAGCTATGGGTTCTGATAAACTAATATTTTTTTGTCTGAATTTATAGCTGTAAACAAATTTCTGTATTATGGCTAAGAAAGAGTGATTCCCAAAAAGGATTTTGGTAAGGAAAAAAAGAATGGAGATCTAAATCTATATCTATATTTATATGTCACCAGGTAATTTTCTGTTTTAAAGTGACTATAATTTCAAAATATAAATGTCCCAGACAGAATTATTAAAGATAGAATGAAGTAGGATTTAAAAGTTTAGGAAAAATTGGGAATTGCCTGGCAGTCCAGTGGTTAGGACTCCGTGCTTCCACTGCAGGGGGCCCAGGTTCAATCCGTGGTCGGGGAATTGAAATCCCGCATGCCGCACTGTGTGGCCAAAAAAAAAAAAAAAGTTTAGGAAAAATAATATTTTCATTTTTACATGTTAGGGAATATTCTTGATATCAGTATCCAGTTGTTGGGTATTGAATTGCATATATTTTGTTAACTGGTTTATTTTTGTTACTTGAGCTATATCTGAGTAAAAATACCAAAATATCTGAGTAAAACATGAAAAATTCAGTCAATCATCATTATTGAACATGTAGATTTCCTAGTATCTATCTATGTCATATTTTCTTTGTCATGTCGATTTCCTCTAACCTTTCAGCAGATGCTTGGCATTTGGATGTACAGTGAAAAAAAAAAATTAGTCAATCATCTGAATAGTTCCAAAGATCTGATCAATGAATTTTAACTGTTCATCCAAATGATATTGTGAAGATACAGCCTCAGTTTCCCTTTAGAAATGACTGTATATTTACTTTTAAATTGTTTTCCTATTTAGATGAAAGGTACTGTAGGTATTCAGAATGTTGATTGCATATATATATGTGTGTGTGTGCATGTATATGTGTGTGACTTTAAGTAGAACCCCTACATGGTTTTATCAAAGGAAATCCAGTTTCATTTTAATGTTTGGAATCACTGCTTAGTGTTTTTAACTGCCTGTGTGAATGAGGGTTTTTAAAGCAACCAAAATAAAAAATACATTGCTATCAGTTTGCATACGTCAGGGAAAATATGATCGCAGGCTAAGGTCAAGGAGAAAATTTCCCAGTTCCAAGGTTTTGTATAATTGGTGGATTCTAAGTATTTATATTACTTCTAATGCCTCTATCTGGTTTAGACACCTGTCAAAGAGAAGGTGCCAGATTAGCTGGACAATTGGTTTATTAGATATTGCCTTCCCTGTGTCCCAGATGTATACAGACATTTTAAGAAAACTCTTCAGTTGTTCAGGGAAATTAGAAAAAGATACTGCAGATGGCCTATCTCAGTAATCCAGGTTTTTTCAGGTACATTTAAAATTAAATGTCCTGAGAGATGATTAATTCAGGAAAGTTATTGATAATGAACTCATGCTACACATCCTTTGCACCTATGATGACGCCTTATTAAAGGTGTCTCAATCTTGCTAATTACCACCTGTGTTTAAATATAGAGGTGTATAAATACACTACAACCACACAGTGGCTGGAAGCTTTCTAAACCCAAAGTGTTTCTAGCTAACTCAATTGCTATCAACAAAATGTTTCTCATCAACATTTTGAATTTATATCTGTGCATTACCCCCCTTTAGCATTAATGATTTTCTTTTTTTAAAGCTGCTCTGCTTAATTGCAGGCATTTGAGTGATATTGATGTGTGATCTCCTGCTCCATTAACTAGCCCCCATATATATTTGTATTTATGTGTGTGGGGATGGGATTTTTTGACTAAAGGAATATTTATTAAAAATTATGTGTACATTTTTGATGTGGATTTTGCAAGCATCGTTCACAGAAACATACATCACCTATTTGCTTACTGCGTGCTTGAAATGAATATATTTTTGTGATTGTGACTCATATCTTTAGAGCTTTAAGCGATGTAGGGAAGCATTGACAGAATTGCTGTGCAAGTCAAATAAGAAACTCCTTTTATAAATTTCACTAATGAGATCTAGTGACCTCTAAGGGAGAAGGCTGTGCAGTTGATTGGCCACTTGATACCTATTACTTCGACTTAAGAAGACTCTTGTACCTTGAAATACCAATAACATCACTCTCTTTTCTTCCTCCCTCCTTCCCTTCCTTTCTTTTTCTTTCTCTTTCTTTCTTTCAGCTATTTCCAAGAGTTGAGGTAGTATATAGATTTATGAGAAAAGAAGCTCTGGGACATTCACTAAAGTTTTCGCAGTGATTAATCTTTTTATTCTTTTTCTAAATCCGACCAATTCCTTAGGTATATACTAGCGAATATAAGTATAAAGTGAAATATTATTTTTTATATTGTTTTTGGCTCATACATTCTTTCAATTATCTTGGATAGGAGCTAAAATTACATACAGATTTTCTGGATTGGTACCCTTTATTACAGATTTACTCTGTGCATGTATCCATTCGTTGTGAGTGCATTTGTGATTGATCTTTCATGTTTAGTCTAATAAAATGTCAACCCTTAGGTGTGACACCATTACTTTTGGTTTCAAATACATGAAGTGTTAACACAGGAGTGCTACATTTTCTTCTTTGTTTTGTTCTTTTCCCCTGTTTGAGCCATTGCCTTGATGAAACATTGGACAACTTGTGAAAGTGAGGTAATTTTAATATAAACAATTAGAATTCAGTGCAAGGGAAATATTTTAAGGGTAATTTAACACGGAATAGAGAAAAATTTAACGATATATTTCTGCTAAACATGGAGTAGAACATGTTGAAGAAAATGTGTAAAACAGCACTAGACTTAGTAAGAAGGGAACACTGGTCCTAGACATTTAGCAAAATGCTTGGGACCGCTTTGTTGTTGAAAAGGCAGAAAAAGAATCAATGTTTACCCAGAGCTCTAGGACAATGGGTCTTGAAATCTCAAGTGTTTTCCACAAAGACTCTCCAAGTCTCATGGACTGGCTTCTTTTTTACTGAAGACTTCAGTATTACAGGGTTTTGGTTATACATCATAAAACAATTTTCATGAAGAAAGAACTTCATCTGTTCAATCATTCATTCATTCATCAAAGCTTTTTAAATGTCTCTGTTTACCCAGTGCTACAAAGACATTAAAAAAAACTTACCATCTAATGGGGGAGACAGACATTTGAATTGGCTCTTAAAGAATAGCTAAGAATTTTTCAGTCAGAGAATATGGAGACCCACAGTCCACAGGGCTAAAAGATCCTGAAAGGGTACAAGGCTAAATTAGCATTGGGGAATACCAACCCAGGAAAATAGAGTGTCATTTTATTTCCTACCCAGGTCTGGGGAACAGATGTTAGGGATAATGTCTTATTTTATTTCCTTACATGTGTCTGACACCCAGAGGGGGCTTAGTACATATTTATTGAATGACTGGATGTGTTAGGATTTCCCTCCATGGAGAATTATATTGGAGAGTTGTGGTTTTTATCTAAAATTACACAATGTTATGCATTGTAGCAGAATCTACTGAATTAGATGAAGGGCTTTAAAGTGAGGGGGGCAGGTCACCAACTTTGAGTTTTAGAAAGATGGCACCTGTATGAAGGATGGATTGAAGTGCATTAAGAGTAGTAGCAGTGAGACATTAAGGGGCTATGTTGCAACTGTGAGCGGTTATGAAGGTGTGAACCATGGCAGTGACAGTAAAGATGGAGAGGAGGGGGAAAATTTGAAAGCCACTCGTAAGGTAACATCAGTGGGACGTGGAAATTGATTACATTTAGAGGCTGAGGGAGAGAGAGAAAAGACACTGAGGCTTTTGGCTTGGAAAATTAGGTAATGCCATTAAGCAATACAGGGAACATGGCAGAAAAAGCCAGTTTGGGTGGGAATAATGAGGTCAGGTTTGGATTTATTTAATATGAGGCACTATCTTGACATCCAGATAGAGATGATTTGTCACAGATGGAAATTACAGATCTGAAGATCAGGTCTGGAAGTAGAGATTTGTGTGTCATCAGTCAACGTAGTAGTTGAAATCATAGGAAGGTGGGTTCACCTAGGGAGTATATGTAGAGGGAGAAGAGAAGTAAGGATGAAATCTCGAGACACACTGAACTTAAGAGGTTGGTGAAGTAAGAGGAGACTTCAAGAGAGAGCAGGTCAAGAATAAGGTCAGAGAGGTAGGAGGCAAACCAGGAAATAATGAAATAGAAGCTAAGGGAGGAAAGGATTTTATAAATGCCATCTGGGCAAAGGTGTGGAAAGCTAATTCATAAGAGGCAATTAAAATGGCTAATAAATGCGAAAAAAGCTCAGTCTTCAGTAATCAGAATAAATGCAAATTAGAAAAAATAAATACAAGGGTTTTCTTGTTTGTTTGTTTTGTAAGATAATGCTCGGTGTAATTGCTCAAGTCCCAAACCTTAGAGTTTTCTTGATTCCTCTTTTTTTTCACACCTGACATATGACTCTACCTTCAAGCCATATCCTTTGAATCATTTGCCTCTCCTCTCATTCACCATTAGTGTTTTAGTCTACACCACCATCACCGCTAACCTGGACTACTGAAATAGCCTTCTAATTGATGCCCTTACATACATTTTTGCCTCCACATAGTTTTCCACACAGCAGCTAGGGTGATCCTTTTAAAAAATAAATAAGATCTTCTGATTTTCCCACTCTCTGCCCTCTGATGGCTGGCTTCTTATCACACATAAGGTAAAATTTTTAAAATACATTAAAAAATCTTTACCATGTCCTACACAGTCCTACAGGATTTGTTCCCTATTTATCCAGTCTCATATCATTCCATTTTTCCCACCAAACCTTGCTCATAACATTCTAGCCAAACTGCCTTCCATTCTGTCCCGTAAACATGCCATGCATTTTTGTCTCTCAGGGCTTTTGCACTTGCTATTTCCTCTGCCTGAAATGAATTCTCACTTCATTCAAATCTTTGATCAAATTTTCATTCACCATAAAGGCCTTCCCGGACCATCCTATGTAAAGAGTCCTATCGTGGTTTATTTTCTATGCCTTTATCCGCTTCTCTTTTTCCTCATATTACTCATCACTACCTGGTATCACACTGTATGTTTGTTTATTTAGATTTATGAAATCTACTAACATACTAGCTCCCTGAGGGCATGGACTTGATGTCTGTTTTGCTCACTACTGCATCCATATCACCTAGCAAGCACAGTGCCTGGTACACAGTAGGTGTTTAATAAGAATTGGGTGAATAAATGAATGAATAATAAGGACATGATGAAATGTTAGTTGGTATAGATTTGGCAGTTTGCAGCAGAAGCATTAAAAATGCTCATACCATTTGACTCAGTAATTCTACTTCTGGGAATTTGTCCTAAAGAAATAATGTGAAAGGCAGAAAAAGCATTATTTGCAAAGATTTTCACCAAGCATTATTTGTAATAGTGGAAAAAATGAAGGAACTTAAATGTTCAACAAGGGAATTGCTAAGTGATTTATAGTACGTTTAGACAATGTAATATTTTATGGCCGTTACAGATGATGTTTACAAATATTTTATGATAAAAGGAGAACGTTTATGTTATACTATCAAGTGGTAAAGCAGGATACCAAATTATATATACCCAATAGGTAAGAAAAGAAAGACTGGAAAAAGATGCACAAAAGTGCCAAAAATAATTATCTCTGTTTGGAGGAGGTGGGTAATAGGTGATATTTTTCCTTTCTGTATTTTTCAGATTTTCTGTAATAAGTCCGTATAACTTTCACTACAGAAAAAATACATTTACAAAACAAAGAGGAAACAAAAACACAAATATAAATATTGCCACCTTACAAGTGAGGTTTAGGTAATAAAAAACAAGGAGAATAAACCTATTCTCCTTGAGAAATGGTGCTGGAGGGAGAGGAATATACCAATTGTAATTGGGGCCAACTGTTCTGTGGCAGCTTTGCTTTGAAGAGGTCCACAGCCAGGGAAAATAATTGAGATCCACTATCCAATCTAGTCTTCACTCACTGGAGAACCAAGGAGGGTTGAGTTTATCATGTCAGGATTTAAACAGGATGTTCGAGGGAGATTAGGCAAGTTAAGGCTTCTTCATATTGCTGTGGAAAGCACTAGCGATTTGCTTCATGTAAAACAGAAGTGATTACTCACTATATTTCTTCATGTCATGTAGTAAAAACAATTAAGTGAAGTTAGACTATAGATTACTTGGCTATTCAGCCACAGTCACCTCTAATGGAAAAGAAGAAAAATAGCATTGACAAGTTTTGGCAGGTCTCATCATTAGAAATGCCCATATTGCAGGAAAAAAAAGAAGCTGCAGCCAATAATGTAAACCTAGATGTTCTCTAGGCCCTGAGGAAGAAAGTGACAATACAGAGTGTTGCAGCATTAATTGTCTGAGAGCACTGATCATTGTAATGGGGAAACTGTCTCTGTTATTAACACAATTATTTTCTACAAGGTCTTTGAGTAAACGTCCCATTAGAAAAATAGCATTAGGGGTGTCAAAGCATGTGTAGCAATATGTAAAGATACACTCATTAGTAAAATAAAGTGTGACCTGTATGCATCCCAAAGTCTTTTGAAAATATAGTGTTAATATAGGTGTTATAGTTATAATTAGTTTATAATTGAGTAATTATTGAAAAACAAGTTTAAAAAGTCCCATTTTCTAAATGAGTAGGAATTATACTTTTTAAATGCATCTGAGAAAGATATCTATCTCTACACACATATATGCATGTTCATATATATGTATATATTTTTTGAACCAGATTTTTAGACCTTTCTTCTGCTCACCTCCAGTTTATGCATTTTATCTCCATAGCCAGTCTCAGATGATAGTTTCATTTTAAGAAGCTGAGAACTGAAGGATGTAGTATATTATTCTCTAGGTGGGCCCAAACAAGAGGTAGTGGCACTAATGGAAGTTTGGGTTAGATGATCCCTTGATGAGCTTTTCCAATTTGGATTTACGACTAGAGCTTGTTCTGTGAGATGCATTTCTAACATTTGTGGCTCCTGCTGTTTTTGCCTCTGGTATGCATTATTTGGTTGCGTTCAATGATGGTCCTGTCAAACATTCTAACTTGTTTTTTCTCTAAGGGTAGCTAGCCCTCATGCAGTATTAAGACAGTCAACAGTTTCTTTTGTGGAAATGAATTCTTGAGTCGAACAAAAAGGTAAAAGGTGAGGGAAGTGGTACATGTTGGGAACTGGTAAGTGATGGCAAGTAACCTGGGGTATCTTATATAGATCGTGTGAACTGGCCTTCTCTAATCATAAAGGGGGAGATAGACTCCTAAAGGCTTCAGTCAGAAGGCAATTGAGAAGTGAGCAGAGAAGAGCTATATGATTTTAAAGCCCTCTTGCTTCCCAGTCCTCTGTGGATCTCACCCAGGCAAAATGCTGCATATAGGGCTGTCTGTTTTTTAAAGCAATTTTGCTAGCTGCCTTGCAGAATCAGCCTGATGAGTATGAAGCCAATTTCTACAGACTTGCTCTGGTATATGTGGCAGAAGAGCCAGAAATACTTTTTGTAGTCTAGATCTAAGTACTTTCTGAAATGTCTTCCCTTAAAAGATTCTATCTTAGCACTATTATGGAACTACATGAACACTGGAGCAGAACCATGTCTTTTTTGAGCAACATTAACAGTGATGAAAAATGCACATCGGGCAATTAGATTGCAACTAATCAAGAGCACCACTTTAGTCTATTATGAATGATTTATATATAGTGTACTGGATATGGAGATCATTACTAATAATATTATACTCTTATCATTGCAAGGTCACCTTGGTGATCTTTGTCATCTTTGTCAAAGGTGACAATGACGTTATTGACCTACATTTTTTAAAAATTGCATTTAGATATTGTCTTCTGTCTTGATTCACTGTGTAGAAATTTTAAATTGTTTGCCCTTATTACTAAGATTTTTGCCTCAAATATTAAAAAAATAGGTTTGGGAATTACTTGATTGATAAATTAGGGCCATCATGTTAATTAAGTGCCAATCATAAAATATTGGAATGTTAATGTTTTCCTTTTTCTTTTGCTTTATAATTCATCACACTGCCTTTTCTTTTCTCTTTTTAAATTAATTTATTTATTTTTGGCTGTGTTGGGTCTTCGTCGCTGCGTGCAGGCTTCCTCTAGTTGTGGCGAGCAGGGGCTACTCTTCACTGAGGTGCGCAGGCTTCTCGTTGCGGTGGGCTCTAGGCGCATGGGCTTCAGTAGTTGTGGCACTCGGGCTTAGCTGCCCCGCAGCATATGGGATCTTCCCAGACCAGGGCTCGAACCCATGTCCCCTGCATTGGCAGGCGGATTCTTAACCACTGCACCACGGGCGAAGTCCCCACACTGCCTTTTCTAAAATGGATTTTTGAAGAATTTAAAACATGTAGCTTTTTAATATATGGGTGATATAAGTTCATTTTAGAAAAATTAGAAAATAATGTGCTTTTTTGTTTATCAATATATTGTTAACATATTTCTATTTCAATAAAATATATTATATATGTATACACACACACATACAGAGACACAGAGACACAGAGAGGTGAAAAAACAACCAAAAATGTAAAAAAATAATTGTAATTCTCCACTCCCCCAGCTCTTCCAGAGTATAGTTTAAAAGCAGCAAATTAAGCCATAGGTAGAGATGATATGCAATGACAATTAATATCCTGACAGTTCTCACATCATATTTAATGGCTTCTTAGTAAAACATCCTATGGTTGTTCCTTGATTTATTTAACCAAACTCCAATTATTGGGCATTTAGGTAATTTCCAGTATTTATGTAAAAAACATCATGAAAAAATTCTTATACTTCTTTGTATACATCTCTGATAATTGCCTTATAAATATATAAACATGCAGTAAATGGATTGAAGGGAGCGCATATTTTTAAGGCTTTTGGTACCTATTGACAAGTTCCCCTCCAAAAATACTGTACCAATTTATATTACTGCTGAAGTGTTTTTTAAAGTTCATATGTTAAACATCTATGTGGCTTCATATTGGGCCCTATATAAATCAGAGGGAGACGTATATCTGTCAGGTGGAATAAATTAATGGGAGTCATTATAGGGTACACTTCCTGCCCTATTGCCCAGTACCAAGTGTGGCACATGGAGACATACGCTCCATTTTATAGCTTGAATAAAGGAAGTCATGTGGGACTCGGGAAGCCAAAGTGAGGAGACATGGATTCTAGTCCTGGCTCTGCCACTAACCACATTATGCGACTTTATGCAAGCCATTTAATCTCTCTGGGCCTCACTTTCCTGAGAATTAAATGAAATGTATATATGAAGGTTTTCTGTAAATTGTAAAGGACTATTTTAATATAAGAAATTACAATTGTTTACATTGGTGAAAATTTCTTGAAATTGTGGGCATTTCATCTCAAAATGAGTGGTATATTGAGCAAAAATTGAATAGTATTAAGTTGGAAGAGTCTTTGTAGGGGAGAAGTCCATAGCCCTCCAGGTATACTCATTCGTAATTAAGAAATTCTTTATTAGCAGCATAGTTAATATAATTGTTTGGAGTTTCAAGCAGATCTTTTAAGAAACTGACACCTTTATCCTTTGTGAATTGCAAAATGAAGCCTTATATTCACAACTCCCGTGCCCACTCCCACCCCACGTGTCTCTTCCTTTCCCTCGTGTAAGGACTGCTTTGGACCTGCTTGTACATATGTTTGAAGGATAATTTGGCCTAATTTGTTTACAGGAATTACAAGGGTGACCTTTATTCAGCTGTCTCCTTTTTGATTCCCATAACTTCTGGATCTATCAAGGTATGTGCATTCTACACTGAAATTTACTTTGGAAATTGAACACATAGATATATAATGTGAAAAGAACAGAATGTTCCACCTTTATAATCAGTTACATTTATTGCGTGCCATGTGAATGAAATACATTGTTTTAAACTTTAAAAAACCCATTCGGCCATTGTATAGATAAGCTTGTATCTGTACTCCATAATTGCTTGAGTCTTTGCAAAACCAAATGTGCGGGCTGCCCTCTGTATTTGAATGATTCTGTGACCTTTTCCACACACAGCTACTAAAACCAGGAGACTCTTTAACTAATGGGAATATCTGCAGAGTACAAGGGAACAGCAGTGGCCAATGAGGATGTTTGCTAAACCATTTAGTAGTTAACATTAACTGCAAATAAACATGGCATTTCTCCATAACAATGGCAAAAGTATTTCCATTCAGATAATTTTACTGACAAAACAAATATTTGCCTCCTGAAAAGAATGTTTTAATTTTTTAGGAAAGTCTGAAGTAAAATATCTGTATTGTCATGGTATTACATTAATTTATTTACCCTTCCATTTTTCCTTCCTTTCATCTATCCATCTGTTGAACCATACTGGTTGCAAGTCATTGTGTCTTTTCTTTTGGTAAATATGCCAATGTAGATAGAATTCACCTGGAATATTGAGAAAGTGACTGCTTCTATGTTCAGTCCTATGTTAGGTGAAATATGTGAGAAAATGTGGCAAGATGGGGGAGATTTTCAGATTAATCAAAATCTTCAGTTACTTAAAAGACTTCCCTCATTGGGCTTCATTCTTATTAAAAATATTCATCATTGTTAGGTTCTTAGTAAGTAGAGAATAGGAAGCATTGACTTTTTTTCTTTAACACCTGTATCTGGCAGTGCTACGTATCATTATTCAAATATGAATTCTCACCCCACTTACAAAAAAAATCAGAAGAATGACCTGAATTTGTGTTAAGTTTTTGGAATCACTTGATACTTCCTTTAAAGAACATTAAACAATGAAATTACATAAAAAATGAAATCTTTAAAATCTTGGAATTTGCATTGCCCTTCAAAAAATACAGTACAAATACATTAAGGGGTTGTTTTTTTTTTTTAATTGGGTTCCAGTTAATTGAGATTAGTCTGTTAGGGAAATTTAAAATGGATTTGCCAGTTTTAACTCTGCACTTAGTTCTATTTGCCATTCTTCTAGAGGTACTGCCTTTAAGGGGATACCATTGCCAAAAGTTCATTTCACTACAGGAAAAAAAAGAAGTAAGATCAGAAAATAAAATGACATTAAAAAAGAAACTTACTGGGAAGGAATAAGAGATTTTTGCATATTGTGTCATTTGTGAAAATAATTTGGGAATTGTGAGTCTGCCAGTTGTGTAATATTAACTGAAAGGTATTTTTTCATACTAAAAAGGTTTAAATGTGTGAAAAATGATGGTCTTGCAAAGCTAATGTGAATGAAAAATCAGAATGGAGGAAAAATGCCTAGCAGGCCAAAAGGACGCACACTTATGAAAATAATTGGCACTAAATATTTAAAAGGTTCAGAGAGCAGCTACTTTCCCTCCCTTAGAGAGACAACATGGTATAGCAGAAAAGCCCTTGCCTGTCAATCAGAAAACATAGGATCTACTCCCAGTCTTATAAGAGCGATATGGTCCTCCTAGGTCACTTATCTGCTCTGAGCCTTGGTTTTCTCACATCTATAATAAAAACTTTTTTCCTGATAAAACAGTCGATCATTTTTAAAAAAATAAGGGCTCTGCTCAAGTATGCAAAATGGAGTCAAGATTGGCCATTAAGTTGGAATACACACACCCGTTGTTAAAATGATTGCTGCTTGTTTAAGTGGTTTAGTGAGTTGGTAATAGGGCATTTATTTACTTTTTATCTTAAAGCAACTGTGTATGCTAACACCATTGCCCACCCCACTACCCTCCACTGTGCACACCAGTATTGGCATTATACTAAATAGATTCAAGTAGAAGTTTAGTTAGTAGTCTCATTTTCCTCCTTGATAAAAATGCTCTACTTTGGGGTGCTGCTGTGCCGCTCCTCTGTCAGTCTCTTGAAGTTCAGCAAAACTATGTTTTCTCCCTCTTGCAAGGTGGTCGTTCAAGGTCAAGTATCTCTCTGAAACTTGGAACCAGCCAAGTGCATAACCCGATGACTTCAGACTCCAATGCTTTCAATCTGGCACCCTTCATGAGCATTGAATTCATATTAAAGCACTTAAAATATATTCTCCTTCATCTACATATCACAGCAATAACACCCTGGGCACAGGACAGTGCCTGGGAGCAAATAACCACTTGGAGTTAATGATCTGAGGGGCAGCTGAAGGACCATTGACTCTTCCTAGTCAGTCCTTCATCCCTATAAAATGCCTATTCCTGAGATGCCAAGCCTTCAATAATTTTTCTGTCTCACATCAGATGAAGTAGTAGCCATAAATAATAGCGTTTAATACATAATAATGAGATGTGGTAATGCAATAAAATGTCAACAATTCTAGTACTATATAAAGATGTCTATTCTGATCAAACCAAGAGAAGGAGCGGTAAATGAAGTTCATGAATCATAATATTTTAGAAGTGACTTTCCCCTTATTGGTTGAAATGAAATATAAGTAAGAATTCATATGGTTTAGGGGAACAGTTCCCTTTCTTTTGCTTCTTATTCCACTGCTGAATGATCCATTTTAGAAATAATTTAAAAATACCTCTGACATCTATTTTAAATAGATTTTTAAAAATCGTGTACGTTCAGCTTCCTTCTCCTTTTTTAGCAGTAGATTCAGCTTTCGAGATATATACAGCTCTGAAATAAGTAACAAATACAACTCTATGATTTTTTTTCCCAGAGGAAGCATTTTTCATTTATTTATTACTGT
Organism: Balaenoptera musculus; assembly: GCF_009873245.2. NCBI lineage: Eukaryota > Metazoa > Chordata > Mammalia > Artiodactyla > Balaenopteridae > Balaenoptera > Balaenoptera musculus. Next base: position 104,908,738 of record NC_045806.1, on the reverse strand, counting down.
GATAACAATAAGTTTCTGCAATGTGCCAGGCATGGTGCTAGTTGCTGGGGAAACAAAAATCAGTGAGGGACACGGTCCCCAATCACAAGCTATTGGCAGAGAGGTGAGGACTGACCTATATAGAAAGAAGTAAAATAATCAAGTGTTGTAGGTGTGGAATGCATGTGAATTTATTTGCTCATGGCATTCATATTCTTTTTTCTAAATTAAAAAAACTTCACACATCAGAACCTAACCAGTAGGGCAGTGAGATATATAGTCTCAATAACCCCCCACTCAAAAAATCTATAGGAATCACTGGTCATGGTAGGCAAAATGGCCCCCAAACATGTCCATGCTCTAATCCCTGGAACCTGTGAATATGTTGCATCACATGGCAAAGGGGAATTAAGATTGCAGATGGATTTAAGGTTGCTATTCAGCTGACCTTAAAATAAGGAGATTATCCTGGTTAACTCGGCCTGATATTGCTGGCTTTGAAGACAGTGGCCTTGAGCCAAGGAATGGGGGGTAGCCTCTAGAAGCTGGAAAGAGTAAGGAAAAGGATTATCTCCTAGAGACTCTAGAAAGGAATGTAGCCCTGCTGACACCTTGATTTTAGCCCATCAAGACCCATTTATGACTTCTGACGTAGAGAACTGTAAGATAAATCTGTGTTGTTTTATGCCACCAAGTCTGTGGTAGTTTATTACAATGGTAATAGAGAACTAGTATATTGAGGTTTGCCCAGTACAGAAAATCTGGGGAGAAGTCTCTAGTTGTTAGCAATTGCTGTGGCTGAAAGGTATGGTTTGTGCTGATCTTGGTACACAGAGATATTTGTCTAGTGATTATTTTTCCTGGATATCCATATCAGGCCCCTCTATTAGAAGTACAACCACTATGAGATCCCTGAAATACCTGGCAGTTCTCCTTTGCTCCCACCCCAAGTCTCAAGGAGAATGTAGCTCTCTTTCCCTCTTCTTCTGTAGACCACTTATGCCCTTTCCTCCCCTCCCCTTGCCCTTCATCCCTCTGCCTTGAGGTCTAGGATGCAAGGTTTGTGGATAGGTGAAAAGTGGAAAATTATCTTTCATTCATGGGGTACCTACAGCAGTGAGAAAGAAAGATGCAGGCACTACTATCTAATAAATTATCCTGGCAGGGGCTTTACGACAAGCATAAAGTTGGGAATTGAATATAGTATGAAACAGGAGTCTCAAGCTAGTGGCCTACTGCTCAGGATCATTCCTCAGATATATTCTGTTTGCATCCCAGGACTCTTCTTTTCCTCACTCCTTCCTCTCCTCTCCCCTTCCTTTTTAAAATGCTTATAGCTTGAGTGTGCCCTGTTCAATTCCATAGTGTCTGCCACCCCCCTACTGTCTTATTCCTTGCTTACCTGACTTGTGTGTTATGATCCTGGTCCCTGTGCTGTAGAGGTTAAGGGCAAATGCTTTGGAGTTTAAATAGGTGAGATGATTCAATTCTGCCACATATTGGCTGTACAACTTGGGCAAGTAGAATAAGCATAGTCTTTCTAACTTTAGTCTTCTCACCTCTAAAATGGGATAATAATTATACCTCACACCTCATAGACTTGTGAAGTTTAAAATAGCCTGCACATGACACATAAAGCACTTTGCACATACAACATAGTACATCTTCAATAAATATTAATTGTCACTCCCACTACTATTATCACCACTGTGAGGGCACAGAGGGGGGTTAATCAAGTCCATCTAGTAAAAGGATGAGAAGCAGGCATCTGAAAAGTTTTCATGGAGAAGGTAATGCTAGTGCTGGAGCTGTTCTGTAAGTATGCACTGGTGTGGGGTAGGGACTAGCAATTTTGTATTATCTGATGAACAAATGGTGGAGATGGGCAGATGTTCTATGCAAAAGAAGCAGTGGCACAAAAACACCAAATAACCTGGTCTCTTAGAGGAACTGCGATCATCCTGTTCAGCTAAAGGGTGATGTAGAAGGTAGACATGAGAGAAGATGAGGCTGGAGAGGTAGGCTGGGGGCAGATGAAGAGGGACTTCTCTGACCTAAGAACATCTCCTTTTTCCAGGAGGCCAGTGGTTTTTTAATGCTACTATGAACTTTGAAGTTTGGTGTACTGCCCACTGAGCTTTTGTCTTGTCTGTCAGGCAACCCTTGAAACAGGTTTACCTAGGAACACAGCTTAAAAGCCACTTCTAGAGTCATAGAGGAACTAGGGAAGGACTTTAATGATCATATTTGTGATATAGAGGGTTCACCCTGGTGATAGTATGGAGAATGGATTGGAGGGGGCAGAATTCTGATGGCCAGGAAACCAGTTAGGAAACTATTATTATAGGCCAGATGAGAGATGACGAGGGCCAGGTGGCCATTAGCAGTGGGAACAATGATGAAGGGGTAGGTTTGAACAGTGGTTCTCCAACTTGAGGGTTTGTTGGAGGGCTTGTTAAGTTGCAAATCTCTAGACCCTGCCTACTCTTGAGTTTCTGTTTCAGTTAGTCTGGGGTGGGGCCCAAGAATTTGCATTTCTTTTTTTTTTTTTTTTAATTCACGTTCTTTTATTTATTTATTTATTTATTTATTTATGACTGTGTTGAGTCTTCGTTTCTGTGCGAGGGCTTTCTCTAGTTGCGGCAAGTGGGGACCACTCTTCATCGCGGTGCGCGGGCCTCTCACCATCGCGGCCTCTCTTGTTGCGGAGCACAGGCTCCAGACGCGCAGGCTCAGTAGTTGTAGCGCATGGGCCCAGTTGCTCCGTGGCATGTGGGATCTTCCCAGACCAGGGCTCGAACCCGTGTCCCCTGCATTGGCAGGCAGATTCTCAACCACTGCGCCACCAGGGAAGCCCTGCATTTCTAACAAGTTCTCAGGGGATGCTGATGCCACTGGTTCAGGGACTACAGTTTGGGAATCTTGAGATTTGAGATATGCTAACTGTAGAACTGACAGGCATGGGTCACTCAGTAGATATGGGGAGTAGGGGAAAGCTTTCTGGCTTGGGAGACTGAGTGGATGGTGATACCATTCAGTGTTACTGAGATCAAGTTTAGGCCGAGTTGAAAAATTCTTTTTCATGACCCTAGCAAGGGAAGCTCAGCTAAAAATCTTTAAATAGGATTTGTAGTCATATGCTGGGCCCTCTTTTAGATATCTTGACCCTGTACTTTTGTACCAGTTTTTCCCAACCCTACCGCACCCCACCCCAATCCCATTTACCTGCCTTGGTGATAGAAGTGATAGTAGAGGTCTAGGGGAGGTAGGTTAAGGAGTTCCATTTTATACCTGTTTGTTTGTTTAAGGAGCCTATGGGGCATCTAAATGAGGGAATCTCAAAAAAATAATTAAAGCTTTAGGGTTTTTTAGGTTTTTTGAATTTAAAATAACTTTATCTCCTTATTTCAGTTTGGTCATCATCTTTTCTTTATGTAAAATCAGAATAGTCAAGGTACAGGTCCTGTAGTTAGATTGAGCTTTCATCTAGTGACTTCCTGTATATTTGCAGTCAATCCTATAAGGATTTCTCAGTGCTAAATTTGCTCGTACCTGACACTCATCCTTTTTATAGTATAGATCGGTGAATCCAAACATGTTCATTTTTAAATTCCCCTTGAACCCTCCTGTGACCCAGCTTTCTCTCTATTGCCGCTTCACCTAAAAGAAAAATCAAAGTATGGCAGAATATCCATGCTGTTAAGTAGGGGAGAGTAAGAGAGCATCATTTAGGTTGCCCTTTTTTCTACTTTTCTTTTCTGTTTTTGTGTGTGGCCTATTTCAGTAATGGTCAGATTTTTCACCAAAGCTACAAGCTATCTCTGTAAGGTTGAGAGTAGGCAAAGAAAAGATCTTACAATAGGATGAAGTACCTACGTGCAACGGTGAGATGAGGAATAAAACAGCCTATTAGACTTTGGAGAAGCAGAAGAAGTGGATACTAAGCAAGAAGAATTAAACCGATAGACTTGATTTTGTTGCAAGGGGGCAGTTGTACAGGTAAGTCGATCTTTTCTGGCATAGAGTATATCCTTACAGAGATAGATAGATAGATAGATAGAGATATATAGATATATATAGATTCTCAATTCACTTGTCAGCTTATAGTTCCATGAAACTGTAGAATCATCTTAATTTGGGAGCAGAAATACTTAACTTGTACATTCAATTCATTTTCTTGTAGCATTTAGCTCTAATCTTTTAAGGAAAATGGGAGTATTGCTTAGTTGGTACTTATTCCTCTACTCCAGGAAAAACACACACACACACCACACACACACACACACACACACACACACACACAAAAACAATCACAAAACTGAAAACAAAGCCTTGGGCTTTTCCTAAGTGTTTCTAGATAAGCCAGAATCTGAAATGCATCCATTATTTCCCAACAGAAAGTCCAACATTGGATGTTTAGGATATGGAATCAGAGTTAATAGAAATGGCTCTTAGGATTTCTGGAAAATCTCTTTGAGCAGATGATCTTCCTTAGGAGTGTTATTTCAGCCCCATAATATTGCTAACCTGAGAGCCGAATGTGGCAAAGTGTCTTTTGGGTGTGGCAAAGTGTCTTTTGGGTGAGGCAAAGTCCAGCCCTCCATCTCACCATTATAAATTTGAAATCACTATTTCTTCAGCCTAACGTACTTCCAAAGTATATTGAGAATCATTATATATTATTTTTTTTAAAGGAAAAAAAATAAAAAATCAATGACAAAAATTCTGAAATAAGTATAAAGGGGCAATGTAATCCCTTGCCGTGTGGTGCACTATCCGAAGTAGTCAGGGTCTTTTCTATAGGACAGGCATTGAATTGGTGACCTTCAAATATTGTCCTACTTTCGCTAGATGTCTGACATATGTCAGATGAAACTATTCAACTTGTATGATTTTAAATGGCTGTTTTCCAAGAACACATCAGCTACCTATTTTGTCCCAGACTCATCTGTACGACTGCATGTGAACTTTAATTTTGAAAGATACACTTTAAGTGACATGGTTGACTATCACTGTGTGTAATAGATGACTGATTTGTTCTCTTCCTATTTGCAAAATTCTCACCTGGTTAAATGGGTTAGATATAATTCAGAGTGTATGATGTAAACCTTCAATGATAAATTAATGTAAAGAATACAAGTTTTCAATGCCCTTCTTAATTTTATTTAATTTTACACACTGCTTTGTTCAAAAGCACTCTGATTCATGCTTGACTCTTTTGTATACTGTGTATGAACACAAAATGAAAGATGCACTTCTTTGCATGCCGTGATCTAAGCTTGCATCTACATACTGTATGATGTGAATGCTACCTATGAGTACTAATTTGCATCAAGCTTATAGTTTTAATCATAAGAGAGCACATGAAGTTACTACTCATTTTATTGTTGACAGTAGTTTGAGGAGGTGGAGGTAGGAGCTGAAAGAAGACTGGTAATTCTAAGAAAGGCTGATTTTCAGTTAAGTACATTTTTGTAAGTCATTCTGTCATTTGGTAAACACACAATGATTATTCCTTCAGACAGATGAAATATTCATTAGAAAGAGTAGTGAGGAAATCACAGTACTATTAAAGAATAGCAAGGGAGTGGGAGGCCTGTCAAGAATATTCTGACCCTAGGAAAAAGAAATCAGAATTGCCATACAGAGGGACCACAGAATGCAAACTTTTAAAAAGGTTATTTCCATAAAGTCTGAGGAAATCTTGGCCTCCATTAAGATTTTTGTCCCTGAGAGCCTGAACTGTAAGTATGGTATCTGCTTTGTCTGCAGAATAAAAAAGATCTTCACTTAATCATTATCCTGGGAGCTTAACATCCTGCTACATTTGAATAAAAATGCCTACTTCATTACTGATGGGAACGCAGAGTTCGGTGTACCAAATGATCTACAGTAGAGCTTACTGACAGGGGTACCTTATAAATGAATGGGCTGTTTAAAGAATACTAGCTGTTAATGTGTTTAGTATTAGATGAAGCACATAATTAGATGAAGCCCACAAATTCTAAGAAATCTACCAAATGAATGCTGTCTAGTAAAAAAGTAGTTCTATCATACCTTTAGGTAAAATGGAAAATGATGACGTAGAAAATAGATTTCTGATGCGTTAACAATGCCATCAGTTTTTTTCTCTGGTGAAATCTCTTAAAATGATGGAAAACATAGAGCTATGAAATAACTGAGCTGCAGAGGACCTTGAGAAAACATTTGCTCTAGGCTTCTGCTTTCAAACATGTGAATGTCTATACAAAGGGTAAGGGAGTCATGTTGTCAGCGTTATGAGTATAGAATTCGTTATTTAGCAAATATATGTGTATATATATATATAATATATATAGCATTTGTGTGTCAGGCACTGTTCTGAGCACTTAACAAACATTAACTGGGCACATATGTCATGGCATTGCTTTTCCCTCCTTCTAGTCTTTTTTTTCCCGTATTTTTTCTTAGTACGTCTTTTTCTGCTTCCCTTTTCCACTGCTTGTTTCTTCGTTTTGCCACAGGCCTTCCTTAGCACTCTTCCAGGGTAATGAGGTTACTGAACTCTAGCGCAAGCCTCCTTTTTTCTCATTGCTTTTAAGAATGTCACGTAATTGAAGTCAAATTTCTTATAGAAATCAAAATAGATTATTTTATCATTTTGCCTTCATCTCTGTGACTTGTCATTTTATCTTGGAAAGGGATAAAATTGGCCTAGAATAATTTGATATCCACGTAGCATTGATAGTTACATCCAGTGTCTTAAGATCGTTTCTTTAATGATAATACTTTTGGATAAGACAAGAATTGGAAAGGGGACTGCATATAGACTATTCCTTAAATAATGATTTCCCATCTTAAATTTCCAGTTTGCCAAATCACATGAGAATCTTTTTTTCTCATTCCTGACTTTTGGCAAAAGAGGGTGAATATACTTTCTTCATTTTATATTTTCTCTTCTCATTCTTGAGTTTGTGTTTTTTTTATTTTATAAACTTAGTAGGTCTTTATAAATGACTTTTCATCTTGTTCTCTCAGTTTTCTGCCTAGAAGATAGATAATCCTATGTGACTGACATACTTGTATTTTAAATAATAGTAGAAAATTCAGTCTTTGACCTAGTATTTAAAAAATCATGTAGAATTTTCTATGTGTTGCTTATTGACGGCTGTGATATAACAAATTATGAACAATTACTTTATGCCAAGGACTATTCCATTCATTTTACACCTGTTATCTCATTTAATCCCCACAATAACTTTATGAAGCCAGTACTACTATCATCTCCAGTTATAAAGTTTAGAAGACTGAGGCCAAGAGAGGTTAAGTAATTTGGCTCAGGTTACATAGAATCTAAGTGGTATGGCCAGTATACAAATATGGTTTCAGCTACTCTTATATCTCTATTTGTTACTAAATCAATTAAGAAAAGAAATCTGGTTTTTAAAAATCTGACTTGTTTTTCTTGTTTTCTGACTTGTTTTCAAATTCCAAATTTTGGAATTCCTAAGTTAAGGCATCTGAATATTGGACTGGACCTTTGGATATGGCAGATGAATTTCAGACACCTGCACAGAGAGTGCTTTTATTGTAGAATACCTCAACTAAAGGACCCTAATGTGATGCCTCCAAAATATAATTCTAGTAGGTATATTCTGAAATATAGTCTTAAAAATGTTTGCAGTAGTCCGAATAAAAAGAAAGGAAGAAAGAGAAAGAAAGAAAGGAAGAAAGAGAGGAAGGAAGGAAAGAAGGAAGGAAGGAAGGAAGGAAAAGTGAATCAGAGTAACTTGGTTTTCTGGTGTCCCCTAATCTTTTGCCTACTCATATCACCATTCTGAGAAGAACTTGTTTGTCTTCTCTTTGCCTGATATCAGTGTTGTTCATTTCCCGTGAAGCTTTCTTGAGTAAAGAAAATGGGGATTTCTTCCTGGATTATTTTGTTTCTTATACTCAAACTATGGATATACTCAAGATCCATTATTTTTCTTCCTCTACCTTTTCTTCCTTGGAGATTTCATCTACCTTTATGAGTCTAACTACCATTTCTTATATAAATTATTTTTTCAAAATCTGTTTCCTGCACTATGGTCCCGTAATCTCCAACTTCCTGCCACGTGTATATGCTTAGATACTCTGCTGATATGGGAAACGCATCGCGTTTCTAAAGGTGAGCACATCATGTTTCCGAGGTTGGAAACATAGAGGTTGGATCCCCTATTCACCTTCTCGCTTTCTGTCAGAAATTCCATTATTCTTCTAGCTACCCAGGCTTAAAACCTTGTGGTTTTCTTTGCCCCCTCCTTGTACTTTCCTTTCTGTATATAATCAGTCACTGTGTCCCATTGGTGGTTCATAATGTCTTTCACTTCCCTCCTTTCTTTTTTATATCACTGCCATGAGATTTACCTCTAGTTTAGACAGTTTAGCATCTTGCTCATTAGTGCCCTACCAAAGCTTAGTATGTTGCTTTGCCCGTAGCAGGAACTCAGTGAACTTTGGTTTTGTGATTGACTGAGGCACAAGTTCCCTCCTACCTCTAGCAACAATGAGCAAGTCACTTTTGGAACCAGATTTTTTGAAGTCCATCTTTTCCTGCATGTGTGCAATATTCCTTTTGTAGCCAAGTGTATATATTTTATCAGGGTCAGTATTATATATCTATCTTTCATGAGCTGCTAGGGGGAAAGGGATTTAAATAGATCCTGAATTAATGAGTTCCAATGCTTTAGAAGGACTATCAGTACAAGACAAATTTTTAGAGCAGTTTAAAGTTCACAGCAAAATTGAGAGGAAGGTACAGAGATTTCCCATATGCCCCCTGCCCCCGCCCCCCCAGATGCACAGCCTCCCCCAGCATCAGCATCCCCAGAGTGTGGACATTTGTTACAAATGATGAACCTACGCCGACATGTCATAATCACTTAAAGCCCACAGTTTACATCAGCATCATTCTGGGTATTGTATGTTCTGTGGGTTTGGACAAATGTAAAATGACATGAATCCACCATAATAGTATCACACAGAATAGTTCCACTGCCCTAAAAATCCTCTGTGCACCCACCCCCCATATTCATCCCTCACCCCCCTTCCCCAGGTCCTGGCACCACTGATCTTTTTACTTTCTCCATAGTTTTGCCTTTTCCAGAATGTCCTATAGTTGAAATCCTCTTCAGATTGGCTTCTTTGACTTAGTAATATGCACTTAAGGTTTCTCCATATTTTTTTCATGGCTTGATAGCTCATTTCTTTTTGGCCTTGAATAATATTCCATTGTCTGAATGTACCATAGTTTATTTATCCATCACTGAAGGACTGAAGGACATCTTTTGGTTGCTTCCGTTTGGCAATTATGAATAAAGCTGCTATACGCATCTCTGTGCAGGTTTTTATGTGAACATAAGTCTCCATTTCCTTTGGATAAATACCAAGGAGTGTGATTGCTGGATCGTCTGGTAAAACTATGTTTAGTTTTTTAAGAAAGCACCAAAATGTCTTCCGAAGTGGCTGCACCATTTTTGCGTTCCTGCCAGCAATGAATGAGAATTCCTGTTGACAATCAGTACATTTTATCTAGTGAGGGTGAGATAATAATCTCCATGACGGTGGAAACTATCTAGACTTTATTCACTGCCAGATCCCCAGCACCTAGCTATGTACCTAGCATCTAGTAGGTATTTACAAATATATGTTAGATGAATTAATGAATAAATGCCAATGATAATGATAACTCTGCTGTCCCCAAATGAGAGAACAAAAGCCTCCTGATGACTTGCCTCATTCGCTCTAATATATTAGACTGAGGGGATTGTACCAAACGTACTGAGATTTTTCCACACAGTCATATATTTAAGGCAATAATTGAATCTTTAAGTAAAATTTATGTCCATTCTAAATTATGCTTCTTGTGGGATATCATGGCATGATTCTACTTGGGCACTACAAATTATATTGATGGGTTGAAATGTGTTTTCATGTCCGTTTGTGAAATGTGGAATGTTATTGAATTACTTTAAGTGTCATGTTTGAGATGAGTTTAGGCTGGTTTCTTTGAGTTTGACACATTTCAGTCTGTCATCCTGTCCTTAGAGATGCTGGAAATTAAATGGGGATACTCAAATAATTTAATTTATAAGCTTGCTTACAGCTATGTGGTTTATCAAGCCAGATGTCGGTAGCCTCAGTTTCTTGCAGCTCAGATGCTGCCAGAACATAAATTAAAATTGTTTCTGTGTGTCAGGGATTAGCGTGTAAAAACAGAAGACACCTTCTATCAGAGGGCCAATAGTCTCTGCTGGGCAGCGCCATTTTTGTTAACCACTGGCTAATTTTGAAAAAATAAAAAAGTATAATTCACTTATAATACAAGCTCAATTATATTTCTGGGGAACTCTTGTTTCCTGTGTATGTGATGACGTAACTCATCTCTATAACACAAAGTCTATAATAGAAATGTTATTCTGGTTTTATGCCTCTCCCTCCCCAGAAGTCATTTTCTGTTGTTGTTTAAATGCAATAGATTTACTCAAGTTTTTATGGTTATATTGTCAACATTTCCAGGTTCTCTTTTAGAAGCTGGTCTAGACAATGTTTTAACAGGGCGTTTTTCCTAGCAAAAAAGTATGCATCTGAGACCTACTAGAGAATGGACTTGAGGATACGGGGAGGGGGGAGGGTAAGCTGGGACAAAGTGAGAGAGTGGCGTGGACATATATACACTACCAAACGTAAAATAGATAGCTAGTGGGAAGCAGCCGTATAGCACAGGGAGATCAGCTCGGTGCTTTGTGACCACCTAGAGGGGTGGGATAGGGAGGGCGGGAGGGAGGGAGACGCAAGAGGGAAGAGATATGGGAACATATGTATATGTATAACTGATTCACTTTGTTATAAAGCAGAAAGTGACATACTATTGTAAAGCAATTATACTCCAATAAAGTTGTTAAAAAAAAAAAAGTATGCATCTGAGCACATCTTCCCCCACATAAATAGAAAACAAATAGCCTCTATGTAATTTAAGTGAGTTTGTAGGAGACTACTTGAGGTGATAGGAGCAATGAAGATTCTCTCCCAGCATTGCACGCATCCACTGTGGGACCTTGGGTAAGTCAGTTTCTCTATCTGGGTTTATTTCTTATATAAAATACAGAATTTAGGAAGAATCATCTCTTAATTTCCTTGCGTGGTCTAGAATTCTTTGAGATGTTTATAAGTCTTAGGCAGCCTTTATTTCAACTCTCTTTGCATTATTAAATTCTTTCCATCCTTTCAGGCCCATGAAGTATTCTAAGCTGCATGACTCTAACTTGACTTTGCCATGTTTTGAATTCGTACAGCTTTTATATAGTCAGAATGCAGAATTTTGCATGTTTGTATAGTCATATTTTATCTAATTCTTTTTTGTGCATTAAAATGATTTCCCCCACTGTATTGCAGGAGTTTTTAATATAAGAATATGTCTTATATTTCTCTTATTTCCTTCATTAAATCTGTTACATTATGAAGTACATAAAATTATTAATTGATTTGGATGAGATGTGAATCACTTATCACCTGTATTGAAAGAATTTGGAGTATAAACAAAGATAGCCTCTTTTCATGGGCGGTTGATTCTTTGGTAGCTAAAAAAGGGTATATAGGCCTCCTCTGAAATTACTGCTCTAGAGCCATTAAATTGAAGTAATACTCCAACCAAAAAGAATGTTTCTGGTTCTTTAGATCTGGGGGATTCCATTTGTGAGAAACAAGTACCTGTTTGGCAAGAAGGAGCTATTTTGGTTATTTTTCTTCTCTGGACCTCTAATATCAATTTTCTAATCCAATCCGGCCAGCATAAATTGAGCACACACTATGGTCATGTTCTGTTATAGACACTGTGATGGGTTTGGAGGAAGACTGGTGTGTGTAAAGACTGATGGGACATCATTTTTGGCCTCAAGGCGTTCACAATGTGGAAGTTGAAACACAACTGACATAAAAACAAACAAACAAACCCCCCTACAATATAATGTAAAATGAACAGTAATAGAGGTATATATGAAGTGATTTAGAATCACTGAGAAGGAAGTTTCTGACTATATCTCATGTTTTATATCTGGGAGTATACTATAGAAAGGTGACATTTATTTGGACTTTAGAAAATGACTAGGAACTTGGCTGTTAGAAAAGATAGAAAAGTGAATCTAACTTGGATATATTATAATAAGTAAAAGCATAAAGGCATGCAAGCTATGGTATGTCTGAGGGACCATCTGGTATGGCTAAATTATAGGATGTTTAGGGAAAATGTTTCAGAAGAATGGACTGGAGTAGCAGGCCTGCTTCCTAGCTTATCACTGATCTTCCAAGTACACTTAATTCCCTAGAGGATATATATCATTGAGCATTTTCTAAAAGTGATGAAGGCCATGCGGTGGGGGAGATAGTATACAAGAGGAACTTGTGGCAATATATTCCTTTCTGCCATAAAATTTTCAGTCAACTTCTTCAACTGTTCTATATATTCCACGCAGTAATTTTTTGTCCTTTTCCATTGCATTAGGAATGATGAGATTGTCTTAATTCATTTTAATGACTAATTAAAATGGAAAAAACAAGTATGCACCTGAAACTGAAATCTTACAACTCATAGCAGTAGGCGGCCACCCAGACAGCTGACACTACATCACATTCAGGCTTGAATACAGAAAGATTCTTCAGCCAGTTTGGAATTCGGATCTCGCTTTCTTGTGTACTTTTTCAAGTCTCAGTGGTGGATGTCTCCTATTCCCTCAGGCAACCAGGGAATTTAAGTTTACCCTCTTCCTTTGTGTCTACTCCCTGGAAAACATAAAGCCTACTTTCAGAAAAGAAGCTGATAAACTTTGTCATTTGGAACCCTAAAGCGACTTAAGGCTCTGAGGGATGGTCTCCCAGTGCTGTTTGCATTTTAACAAGGGGATAAAGGCCTTGCTTAACTTAAATAACAGACTTTAGAATTCCCTGGTAGTTGCTACCTCAACATTAACAAGAAGTCACTGATAACACTTTATGTCCTTTCATCTTGTCCCATAATATTAAGCTACTTGAGGTTTGATATTTCTTGCAACTGAAATGAGAATATATAGCTAGATTTCTATAATAAAAACTGTATGAAGGATTTGATTCTCCATACTATTTCCCACACTTATTGTTTCCCTTTATAGTAATGAATAAACAATATTTTAGCTGGAGAGAAAAAGAGAGTGAGAACAAAAGAAAAAAAACCAGACTGAATTAAGAAATGGTTTTCCAGGCCTTTGGTTCTTTCCTATAAGACGTTTACTTTGGCTTCTCCTACATGTTGCTGAGTTTAAGAAACTGATCTTTGATTGGCAAGGAGACTGTTAAGGTTTTGAGTAGAAACTTAGCTATTAAGAGAACTGCATTTTTTGTAAGGAAATTAGCACGGGCTCGGGGTGTTTAGTTTTAAGATAAAACTAAATCTCTTAAAAACTATCCGAGGGTCAGATAGGAAATAGATACCTCCGTTACTTTAAAAGCAAAGCTGTAGCCTGACTGAGAAGCAAATTAAGAAAGAGGAAAATAATTCTGATTTATACCAGCCATGTGTGGCCGCCATAGCCAGTTTGTTAGTCAGTTCATTGTAATTGGATTGCTGAATTATTTTTTTTCATCTTACATTATTGCCATCTTTAAAAGGAATGTGGTCATTTTTCAGCTTCATGCATTGATAAGTAGGTACACAACTCCCACTGTTTTTCATGTGTGTCTAATTTTTGCCACTCTGCTGAAAAATATGTGACAAAACAGAAGTCAGTATATTGCGTTTTACTTCCTCAGTAGAAAACAGTTTCAGCAGGAAGTACAGTATAATACCTAGTGCTCACAAGTAGAAACGATTTATTTCAGCCTGCAAGTATGCCTGTGCAGTGTACTTGGCTGGGCACTTGGCACTGAGAGAGAGGGAAAGCAAAAGATGTGCTTTCTTCCCTCAAAGTGTTTATCCTCTAGGATGAGAAGTATGATCTGTACACACACAGTATGTACTGGTTTTCTATGGCCCTGTAACAAATGATCACAACCTGAGTGGCTGAAAATGACACCAATTTATTAGCTCACAATTTCTGTAAGTCAGACATCTGGGCATGACTTCCATGATTTCTCTGCTCAGAGTCTCACAAGGGCACACTCAGGTTGTTGGCTGGGCTTGTTCTCATCTGGAGGCTAGACTGGGGAAAAAATCCACTTCCAACTCCCTTATGTTGTTGTTGGAGTTAATTTCTTTCCAACTATAAAATTCATGGCAGTTTGGTTCTTCAAAGTCAGCCACAGAGAGAGAGAGAGAGAGAGGGACTCTGCTACTTCAAATCTTTAATTTCAGAGATGGCTTTAACGGTGTTTTAAAGGGCTCTCCTGTCAACGTTAGGTCTACCCAGGATAATCTCTCTTTTGATTAAACTAAAGTCAACTCATTAGGGGGTCCTAATTATACCTGAAAAATCCTTTTGCCTTTTCCATATTCTATTGATTAGAAGCAAGTGACAGATTCTGTCCACACACAAGGGGCGGGGATTATATAAGGGCATGACTTATTGGGTGTTATCCTAGGATGTGTTTGCCACATACAGCAGACACTAAATACAAGCAAAGGCTATACAAGTACCTTGGTCCAGACAACAAATCTAAGTGTAAAGTGTGCACAGGGACTGAGGGAACACGGAAAAAATGGGTAAACCCTGCATGGGGGTAGCTCATTTATTCAGCAAATGTTTACTATATGCTTACCATACACCAGGCCCTCTGTTAAGCGCTAAGGCTGAAGTAAATGCTGAATGGCAAGTACCTTAGGTTACTCTTGAAGACAAACAATGTTCAATTCCAGAACACTCCAGAACCCTATTAGATGTACTTGTCTGAAAAAGAAATACTAAATAAATAGATGATAATAATATGTTTACTTATAGCCATGAGTTCTTTACATCTTGCTGTGGAGGTACAATACAGACAGACACAGACACACACATAAGCATGTCAACAAAGCAACATAAGTGAGTTTGACTGTATATAACAATCTGCAAATATATCCCTGGACACAAAATTGTGATTGCTTTATTCTGGCCTCTTTATTTAGTTTGTGAGGAAGGTGGGAAATTGTAATGATCCAGGCCAGGGTTTGAAGTTCTCACTATTGAGTCTATTCAGGTAATGTATGTGGTGAGCAAAGAAGCTTCTCAGATCAGTCAGGGCATTTAACATATCACTTACAATTTGTTTGACTCTTTTGGATCTGAATCCTATCACATACACAGAGCAAAGTTCCACTCCCACTTTACAGAGGAATTCTTTGTCCAGAATTACATAAGCAATATAGCGGAAAACAAGGGCAAAAACCTAGGTCTCTCTTATTCCAAATCCAGAGGTTTCTATAGGATACTTACAATTTAACAGGGAGGAAGTAAGGTGGAGAGAAAAAAATAGTATAGAAAACAAAAGTATCCAGCTTCTCTAGTTCTATTTTGTAATACAAGATTTCCCATTTTATTCTGTGTTTGGTGGGCCCTTTTTTAACCTTGTTCATTTTGAAGCCCCAAATCATGGAGGTTGGAGTTCTTTATGGAGTCAGAGTATTTATACTCAAGAGTTTATGAAAATAAAAAAGTCATTGTCCCTAAAAAGTGTCCTCAGACACACCTAGAGGGACCACTTCTTACGATTAGGTTCTCCATGCCCCATAAGTTTCTTGATATTTCTACTGAGACTACAAACAAGCGTACCGTTTTCACAGTGATTGTAATGATGTGAATATCTGCCCCATTGAGAATGAGACTGAAATCACCAAATCATTTCATATAGGCTATTGCACAACTGACAGTGATGATAATAAATTTCAGGACACTGCTGCCTGCTTTTTCAAATCCACTTTGGGATGTTTGCAGTTCATCTAATTTTGCCCCAGATTTTATGTGCTAAATATTATTCAGACTACTTTAGGCCAAATATTTAGTCAGTTTTTAATTTTTTATCCTTACTGTCTGCATCCAGACTTTACATGGTATACTGGAGATACTGCTTAGTCACCTAGAGCTGCCGCATCCTGTCAGTGGGAGAGTGTGCTGGGCACTAAATCCTGAGAGGAATGGGCATTTGCTTCATATAGGTATCTCGAAAGGTAATTGCAAAAGCCCTCTCAGGATTCTATTGCAATGTTTGTTTGTTTTCTGCAGGTGAAACTCAAAGATTAAACAACAGTGTCATATCTGGCTGAAGCTAACAGCAGCAAACCAAACTAGTTATGGGGATTTGATTATGGGGAAATGGAATTTATGATTCCATAGCCATTTAGATACCACCTAGTATGCAATTTTATCTGTCTTCAATTATTTGTATCTCATTTCACAGACACATTAAAGTTATACCAACCCTTACAGCCAACCATTTTTGGTATCCTGTTTCTCTAAAAATCTCTTTAAGAAGAATAAATTTAAATGTTTCTAGTTTTTCAATATTTAATATGTTATAGTGTAAACATAATGAGCCTTTCACTTTATACTATAAGTACGTTAGATTAGTAACCTGGGTCCTTTAATTTCAGTTGCTGACTTTATTACTAACTAGCTGTGTGACATTGAAGAATTCACATAACCTCTCTAGGCCTTGGTTTTCTAGTTTATTTCCCAAGGCTACTGTGATGAAAAATCAAGATAGTGTGTGCAGAAATACTCTGCAGAAAATGAAGTGGAGTGTAAGGAGTAGCTATTAATAATAATAGCAAATGTTGATAACTTGGGGTTACTATTTAAATTCATATGGTAAATTCATAAGGTAAAACTTTTGTAAATGGTGTTCATTCCCTAGTGTGAATATGAGCATTCTTAAGTTAACATTGCTTCATCTGAACTTCAATGTTGTTTCCTAATGAGGTTATGATGTTTTAAAGTTATCAGGTGTAAATGAAAAGGGCCAAGTTTCTCAAAGATTCCTAATGATATGTTTTTTTTAAATAAGGCATTATGTGTTACTAGATTCTACTTCTTGACAAGTAGGGTACAGAATGAGGAACAGATATTGGTTTGTTCTGCTTGCAATGCTATTGTGCATCCGTATGCATTTCAAAACATGCTCTATGTCAGTATATATCACATGTGCAAAACTTGAATGTCATCAGCACCAAGTCATTTGATTCATTCTTTAATAAAATTGTTTTTCTCTCTAATGGCAAGAATTGTGGCTCTTGAAGCACCCAGAAAGTACCTCAGACCAACCATGATGGCTTAAAAATGTGACTACTTTGTTAATTATAGTAGTGATAAAATATATGGTGAACAGGGAGAAGACAAAATGTTTTCCCAGAAAAAAAAAGTCCATGTAATTTTCACTACCTGTGTTCTCTGTTGAAGCAAGCTTAAGGAGTTAGCATAATGCTCGTCCTGAATTGTGGACCTGGTACCACCAGTCTCTCAAAAGTTGAACAGAAAAGTAGCTCAGCTTTTGTCTTCCTACTGTCATTAAAAGCGTCTCTGCTTCTCTTCCCCCTGCCTGTATCCATGGGAGTCTCACCACATCAAGGAACATTACCTGTCATTGTGATGCCTTTATGATGCAGGTGTCTAAATATTTCTTTTTCTACTTTTTATTTCATGCAGTGTAGTAAATTTAGTCTTCCTATGGAGAGGACATCTTATAAATAAAATAATGTCTCAGATCTGCATGCACATTTCTCTAGGTTAGTGTCTAATGATTTTGTTTTGAACCATTGGTGTATTGTCTATTAATAGAGCCAGAGAGTATGGCAAAAATCCAACTTCCTCCACATTTCTGTTTAATATGCAAAACCAATCCTTCTCCATCCTGTTCTTTCCCGCCTTCTCCTCCTGTGTCTCTTCTATCCTCATAATGGTGTTAAGAATTGGTATAATTTCATTAAATAGAGGTTGTGCAAATTAATACAGAAGGTTTCTTTTGATGGCCCAGATAATGTGAATGAGAATCGCTTTCTCACTGTAAACTAATCTGTAATGATACTCAATGTCATTTGTGTTGCTGACAGCTTTTTATGCCAGCTTTAGCAACCCTTGTCCTACTGAATCAAGTCTGTTTTCTAGTCATAAACATGATATTCAGTCATGAATACCTCTTTGGTAGAAGTTGAATGGAGGAGGCGGTTGGTATTGGAAGTAAGCCCTAACTCCTTCTCCAGAAACTTACTGCCCATTGCAGGCTGACCCACTCTGTTATGTCTTCAGTGATAGAACAGTGCCTACAACTATGGTATACTTATACAAATTAACATTGATTCAGTGGAGAATTAAAGGCACACAGGAAAGGAGATTTTCCCTGTTATTTACTAAGTGAAGTATAATTTGGAAGGTTGTTATCACACCTTAGGTGCATTCTTATTCCATTGGAAGAAGTCGATGAGGCAAGTTTACAAGTGTCCATGGAGTATCTACTATGTGCTAGGTACTCTGTTAGGTACTCTGCCAGGTATAGAGCAATAATTTTGACATTTCACGTGTTAACTTTCTGTTCTTTAGATTTTAAGTTCAATACATACTCAGAGAAGAGAAACTTAGTGCACACTGTAGTAGTTATGGTTGCTTTTGTAGAGGAGTTGAGACACTGGGGCTTGAGGAGAATCCATAATCTGGAGAGATTGAGAAGAAGAGTGAAAATTTTCCATTTGGGCAGAATGACATAATCAAAGGCTCAGACTTTATTTGTAGGCAAGAAAAAATTACTTGAGGATTTTAAGCAGGTATGTGACATGATAAATGATAGTATTGGAGAGATTGAAGGTGGCTTGGGAGGATGGGGGTTTATCGTTTAAAAGGGTATCACAGTAAGCTACGTTTGTACATTACTTAAACAAATGGCCAGTTCAGGCTTTGTGTTCACAGGTGACTGCAATAAGTCAAAGACCTAGTTGTTTTGAAATTAAGTGACTTGGAAATGTTGTGAAAACAACCAGTTTGATTGAATTCAGTTGGTTCTCTCCAAATCAGCTCATTATTATAGAAGCACTATGTGTTAATTACACTCAGAAAAAAAATCACTTAAGCTTGTTGTTTCATGGCTCACAAGCAAACCAGCTTGTAGATTACCTAAAAATTTGGCTTTTCAGCTGGAAGTTTCAGTGTTGTGTCGATACAGCCTTTTAAGAGTTACATAAGATATTGGCAGGCAGTACTGAGATATGTTAGAATTTCTAGGTGTTAGGAAAGACTTAAGTTATCACCCATAGCAAAATAAATCCTTGAGCAAAGAAATTACAAAAACCCATATGGTATATTAAATTACTTACAGTGGTTTAGAATTTGCTAACTTATAAATTAAAATTTACAGAATGGAGACTGGTTGAGGAGAAAAAAGTGACTTAAAAGCACTTTATTTTATATATCATGTTGAAAATAATCCATATTGAAGAACACGCTATTGCTAGGAAACAGTCTTTTCTGAAGAGAAGGAGTTCATTTGTCAAAACCATATTCCAAAGGGTTAGTACCATGCTAAACATTAAGCAGAGGTCATGAATATTTTTTTAAACACTCATTTTCTCAGATCTGAATGATGTTTCAAACTTACTCTTCCTGAAGGGATACCAACCAACTGCTCTACCCTTAATGATATCCTGGGACATCTTTATTTTTGCTTCTCATAGCCAATCTACATAGAATAGTTAGTTATATCAGTCTCTCTTGAACATTAGCTATCAATGCTTTCTAGATAGCTATTATGATGACATTGTCAATGCTGAGTAAGTTAATCTGGTTGTGACAACCAATGGCAAGGGTTACTCACTGACTAATGGCATGTGCCCTAGGGTAAGTGGGGCAATATGAAGCAAGAAAGTCCCTTTGAGAAAATAAGCACTTCTCTGTGGCAGTTCTTGCCCAATAACCACATGCTGCCACTACTAATTTACTTCCAGCTTCCAATTTATAGCTATATCAGTAATACAGCATCCAGAGAGACTAGAGGCAGGAATACTATTTAAGAGGCCATTGGCACAGCCCAGGAAAGAGTTGACATTTGTCCAAATTAAAGTATTGGCAGTGCGGGTAGTTAAGAGATGGACATATGATTGAGACATTCAAACTTTGGTAACTCTGGGAAGATGCAATGTTAAGAGTGAGAGGGAAGGTAAAATGACTCCAAAGTTTCAGTCTTGGGCAACTGGGAGTGTGGGTACCATTAAATGAAATTGGATATTTAGGAGGTGGGGTAGGTTTGTGATGGGGAAAGATGTTCCATCCTGGACATGTCTTTGAGGTGCCCAAGGGGGTAAAAGTCAACTGACTGTTGGGATTGTGAGATTGGGGTTTAGGTAAGAGATTAGGGCTGGAGATGTAGATATGGAAGTCATCAGTATATTCAGAGTTTGGGTATTAACTGAATCTGTGGCAATGGATACAATTGCCCATGGAGAGAATATAGAGAGCAAAGAAAACAAAACAAAATAAAATGGACTGAGGAAAAGACCTTGAGGTGCTGGTGGAGGAAGAGTAGCCAATCAAAGAGTTAGTGAAGGGGCAGTCAAAGAGATAGAATGAGAACCATGATAATGTAGTGTTTTGGAGTCTAAGGGAAAAGAGGGAATCAAGAGGTGTGAGGGTGGTCAGCACTATGAAATGTTGCAGAAAAGTTGAAGAGACTGAGGACTGAAAAAGGCACTTGGCACTTTGACACTTTAGTGACCTTTATTTCAGGAGCAATTTCAGTGGAGTGGAAAGAGCAGATATCAGATTGCAATGAGTTATTGAAGAAGTAGAAGTAGGAAATATATGCTAGGGCACATATCATCAGTGATAGGGACTATGGTGATAAAGCAAAAAGAAATATGAAAACTGCCTTAAGGTTATGGATTTTAATTCTGACAGTGCACAAATGCTTCATTAGGTATATCCCCAAGTCCATATGCTTACCTCCCATGAATCCAGTATAGCAGTGTGAAATTCTGTCAACAGCCATTGTAATTTTTGCAGCCAAAACAGGGAGCAACAGAGATGAAGTCAAGGAAGCCATTCCCTTAGTGAATCCTTTTCTGAGTTCCTCTGGGTCTCCCAGCACCTGGCACATAGTAGGCACTCAACAACTGTTAGTTGAATTGAATCGACTCCCTTGAGAATCTCTGTCTTAACACACTGATTGCCTTAGGGAGAAACAACCAAATAAAAGCTTTTCCACTGGCAAGGGCTCACACGTGCTCCCATGTCTTTTGAGAAAGGAGAAGTTGACATTTTTATTCTTCAGTGCCAGTGTTTGGTACTGGGCTTGTGGTGAAATGCCCCTAGTTTCTTTGTCTGTTTTTCAAAGCAATTGTAATAACTAGGGACTTCATGTATATTAGCAAATGATCTTAACAGAAACTCCAGAAACTCCCTCACCTAAATACACATGCACACACACTGACTTAAAATCTATTGTGAAATGGAGGATTTTCTGTCTAGAACTGAGAATGATTTAGAGTTTTGTTTCATTAAACATTTGTCATGATTTCTCAGACAAAACATTGCTGACATTCTTTCATCTAATTGGTTTATCATCCAGACTTAAGCATCTGCATCAAATCTACTTAACCTGGTTATTATCATTAGAACTACCTGTTAACTTACAAATTCTAAACATTTGTCATGCCTAAAATTTATACCACCAGTGGTTTTGCATGTTTCTATATAATGTTAAGATTTTTCACATCAGGTTATATACAAGGAAGGAATTTCCGGGAGATCTGTTAAACACTGAAAAGTGATGGAGAGAGAATGCATTCATTCTCTAAAAGTCTACTAATGATTTAAATAATTATCATCTCTTCGAGCAGGGTTCACTGTCAGATAGGGTTGATGGACATGGTAATATGAGCTCCTAAAGACTTTTCTAACTCTTAATTTTAAACGATTATTTAGGTAGTTCAAGTGATTTTGGTGTAAGATGGAATGTAAATAAATATTTTTTATTATTTAGGATGTTCTCAACTACAAATTGAAAAAAATGCAACTCAGAGTGGCTTTAACAATGAAGAGATTTATTATCTCACCATAACAAGAACTCCAAAGGTAGTGTTTGTCACTTCTGTAGCATAAAGACATCATTTTATTTCCTGCTCTTCCATCCACAATATGTAGAGTAATTTGCCCCTCATAATATCAATATGGCTGCAACAGCTCCAGGTATCACATCATCGTACAACAATGCAGAAAGGGGCAGAAAAAAGAATTATTTGTTTCTTGTAAGTCTCTAAGTGCTAAGAAATCTTTCTCATCCTTTTATCCTCAAGAAACCATTCCCTTACATCCTATTGGCTAAAATTGGGTTGCATGAGTTTTCCTTAGCCAATTGCTGACCAAAGGAAGTGGAGTTACCATAATCTACGTACACTAATCAAGAGTAACACTCTGTGATTGAGTCTGGGTCTGAGTCTGGGCTTGCAGCCTTAGCTGGGACTGAGGATGGGGCTGTGGATGGACTTTTTTAAACAGCTTTATTGAGATATAACTCACAATACAATTCACACATTTAATGTGTACAAGTCAATGGTTTTGGTCTATTCACAGAGTAGTGCAACCATTACCACAGTCAATTTTAGAACATTTACATCACCCCTAAAGGAAATCCTATACCCTTTAAGTAGTCACTCTCTAGTCCCCCTTCAACTTCATATTCTATACATTTCTTTGAATTCTCAGAATTTCTCAGTTACTGACTCAAGAAGGATTCAGTATAATAAGCAAACATATCTGGATATAATCATCCTTTTTTAAAACTGAAGTATAGTTGATTTACAATGTTATATTAATTTCAGGTATACAACATAGTGATTCAATATTTTTATAGACTATATTCCATTTAAAGTTATTATCAAATATTGGTTATATTGTCTGTGCTATACATTACATCCTTGTGTCTTATTTATTTTATACCTAGTAGTTTGTACCTCTTAATCCCATTCCCCAATCTTGCCCCTCTCCCCACCCCCTTCCTCCCAGCAACCACTAATTTGTTCTCTGTATCTATGAGTCTTCCTGTTTTGTTATATTCATTCATTTGTTTTATTTTTTAGATTCCACATAAAAGTGATAACATACAGTATTTGTCTTTCTCTGTCTGACTTACTTCATTAAGCATAATACCTTCGAGGTCCATCCATGTTGTTGCAAATGGCAAAATTTCATGCTTTTCTATACAATAATAATGAACTACCAGAAAGAGAAAGCAAGAAAACAATACCACTTATAATTACATCAAAAGAATAAAATACCTAGGAATAAACTTAACCAAGGAGGTGAAAGACCTATACTCTGAAAACTATAAGATCTTGATGAAGGAAATTGAAGATGATACAAATAAATGGAAAGATATACCATGTTCATGGATTGGAAGAATTAATATTGTTAAAATGTCCATACTACCCAAGGCAATCTACAGATTTAGTGCAATCCCTATGAAAATACCCAAGACATTTTTCACAGAACCAGAACAAATAATCCTAAAACTTGTGTAGAACCACAAAAGATCCCAAATAGCTAAAGCAATCTTAAGAAAAAAGAACAGAACTGGAGGTATCAACCTCCCTGACTTCAGACTATACTACAAAGCTACAGAAATCAAAACAGCATGGTACTGGCATGAAAACAGACACATAGGTCTATGGAACAGAATAGAGAGCCCAAAAATAAACTCACGCATATATGGTCAATTAACCTATGGCAAAGGAAGCAAAAATATGCAATGGGGAAAAGACAGTCTCTTCAATAAGTAGTGTTGGGAAAACTGGATGGCTACATGTAAAAGAATGTAATTAGAACATCTTCTCACAACATGTACAAAATAAAGTCAAAATGGATTAAAGACCTAAATGTAAGACCATGAATAATCAATTCTATAACTAAAATATGGTATGAAAAATATAACTCTTCAAATTCATTTGGGCTGTTGTATTAATTACCCCCAGTAGATGGTATGAATGATACAAGAAATGATCAATGTTATAACATCAATTCCCAGAAGACCAGAATACTTGTCAGGTCCATTTATCCCAGGACTGGGAGTTGGGTTTGGTGAAGAATGGCAAAGTTAAATTTTTTTAGAAACATGATCATGCACATAGGAAGACTTATTCAGGAGATGGGGGTGTGAGTCCTGTAAATCCATAGGCCAAAGCTAAATTCAGTCTGAGAATGTCAAGGGAGCTAACATGAGAAGTTAAGGGGCTTAAAACCAAATGAGAGTCTATAGCTTCTTTCTTGTGATTAGCAATTATATGCCCATAGTGCTTTATATGTACCTCCCTGATTATTTATGGGTCATTGTGCAATTTCTTTTTTGACTGAACTTGGTTTCCTACTGGTTAGCTGTGTCCTTTTTGGATCTCAAAATCTCACCTCTTCATGTGTTTATGGACTATTTCTGCCTTGGCTCTCCTACACAGCTTGGATCTCTGGAGCTGACTCTAACTCTCCTTGTTTGAATAAGTTCATAAATAAGATCAGATACCACTACATCTGCTCTTCCTTTTTTGTTCACATAATATCAGATATTTTTCAGGAATCCTAGAATCCTAGAGTCATAATCATACTTGATATTTTATACATGGAAGGAACTTAAAAGTCGTTTAGTCCTCATTTTCTAACTGTAGGGACTACATTCAAGCCTATAGGCTTGGCATCTCAAACACTAACCTCTATTAGTAGTCAGGTTCACACTTATACAGTGGTTCCTTGAAACAGGTCTGAGCGTCATATTTTGCCTACTAATACCATATGGGCCCTTGCTCTCTCTTGGGAACCTATTAAATCAGAATCTCTAGGAGTGGAACCCAAAATTGGTACTTTTTTAAAAAAATTTATTTATTTACTTTTGGCTGTGTTGGGTCTTCGTTGCTGTGCGCAGGCGTCCTCTAGTTGCGGCGAGTGGGGGCTACTCTTCGTTGAGGTGTGTGGGCTTCTCACTGCGGTGGCTTCTCTTGTGGAGCATGGGCTCTAGACGCGTGGGCTTCAGTAGTTGTGGCATGTGGGCTCGGTAGTTGTGGCTCACGGGCTCTAGAGAGCAGGCTCAGTAGTTGTGGCGCACGGTCTTAGTTGCTCCATGGCATGTGGGATCTTTCCGGACCAGGGCTCAAACCCATGTCCCCTGCATTGGCAGGCAGATTCTAAACCACTGTGCCACCAGGGAAGTCCCCAAAATTGGTACTTTACAAGCTCCCAATAGCAATTAAAATGTGCATCTAGTGTTGAGAGCTGCTAGCTAGTCTAACTTCCTAAAAAATTGCTTTGAGAAGTATGGATATTAATGCCATAAAGGGCTATGCTCGGATACTACCCTAAATTTTTCTGGTTGATATCATGTAGACACTCACAACCCTTCATCCCTACTCCAAAATGCTCCTTGATACCTCTACAAAAACAATCTTGCCTGGGAAGGACCCTATTGATTCAGTTTGGTATTTTCTGTGATTTTTAAAAAATATATTTGTTATCTATGTCAGGATGTAGGTAAGAACACATCCAAAAAAATACTCCTTCCCATCCATAAATTCGATGTCTTTATTTTTGGTTTAGGGATGTGTATCATAGAAAGTTCAGTTTCTTCACATTGGTGTGATATATGCTATATACATTCAGTTGAAAAGATGGGTTTTAGGAATACTGAAGCATATTGAGTATTCTGCTCTTTTACTTTTTATCAGCTAGCGAGTTTGTTCAAATGATGACCCTTTTCCCCTGATTTAGTGAGATTATTGCTCAGATATATGTCCCAGTGTAGTGTGCTGGGGAACATATTTCAACATTTCTAGGTTTTCTTCTGTGAATTGTAATCTAATTAAGCTCTGAATAACATGATTTTATTTTTATACCTTGGTTGTGGACTCCTTTCACTTTAGAAATGCATTCCAAACACAGCCATCAGTGTTGAATTCATAATGCAAAGTTATTTGGAAATTGCGGCATGTTTGTTCACACCAGATAGACTTGTTAGGAGGTCAGCCATTCTTGGAAATTACTCCCAGAGAAAACAATCATCAAGTTTTATTACATGTGCATAGTGTAAAGTGCTCCAAAATCTATAAGAGCAACAAAAACATGATATCAGTCGATGGATACAAAAGTATATGTAATGTATAAGTGTCTATCTGCGTGCAGCCTTGTGCTGAGTACTTGGATTGTGACCTGGTGCTGATATTTTCAAACTGTATTGCATATTGGGGTGATTGCTATAACAAGCTAGTTAAACAGAAGTATAACATTGTCCCAGTGCTTCTAATATAAGGCAAACAGCCTATGTCTACATGTATGACTACCTCAACTCTGCCTGCATATTAGGATCCGCTAGGGAAATTTTTAAAAAATAATGACACTCACTCTCTGCTCTCACCAATTCTGATTTAATTGGTCTGGAGTGGGGCCCAGGCATCAGTATTTTTTTTTAAGTCCCCGAGATGATTCTAATGTTGAACCAAAGTTGAGAATTGCTGGGCGTAACTGTATGCCTTGTGAGAATAGGCCAGTGCCTGACACAATATATACTTGTTAAATGCAAAGTTATCAGCAGTTGAGTTGGTAGAAAGATGAACATTTAGATTCAGTTTTTTAGGCATTCAAATAGCAACATTTGCTAAATGTTTAATGAGAGCTGTGAGTGGTTACAAAGAATATAATCTCACAAAAGCCCTCATTAGGAGGGTTTCTTAACTAATGGTCCATTATGTTTGTGTCTTGCCTAAAATGCAAAAGTGTCAAAAACAAAAATATACAGGCTTTGACCTCAAGGTATTTGTAACCTACATAGTTTTACTAATTTTCCATGTTCTCCATTTTGTGTGATCTCCTTCCTGGTCTTTACTCCCTTAAGAAATGGGAACAAGTACTACTTCAAGTGGGTCTGCTTTTTCTTTTCATAATAATATAAAGAGGAGGAAGGTGAAAATATGTTGAGTAAACAGAGCAAGAGACCTCTGTAGAATTTTCAAGGTAGTTTCTAAGTCTGGTAGCACAGTAATGTCTCTGGTTTATATTCTTGGTGTAACTTCCTACTTTGAGATCTAGCTTACTCTTAATTGCATCTCAGAAACTTTTCCAAACAGAAAATTTTCAAACTAGTTTCCACCTCTTACTCTTTGTCATAACTTCAATGACTTCAGAGTCTCATCCCATACCCCAGGATTATGACTCCTATTTAAATATGTAAATTTAAGAAATGTAATGCCAGTGCCCTTTCTTTTTAGTGTAGATTGGCTCCAAATGCTGGCATAGCTGGGATTTGATAATTACTTTGGCCTATAGTAAATCTAGTTGGGTAGTGAATCAGGTAACATTTAACTAATTGATTGTATTTTCTTTTTATTAATTCCATGTTTGCAATTGAGTTATGTATGAAGCAGTAAAAACATCCCGCTGTTCTTTGAGAATGGTGTTATATTTTATCACACAGTGTCTTGAGAATACTAATGTTTAAGGAGACGACGTGAGGATTAAAATGCAGTTTTAGCTTATGGAAGAAATACCGCTCAACAATAGTCAATACAACTTACATGCAGTGAAAATGACAATCAACCGATCTATTAAGTGTGGAGACAGATGTCTTGTGTAAAAGATTTCTGTGTCATTGCTGGAAGACGTGAGTGTGCATTATTCATCTCTGCTCAGACACTACATTCAAATCCTTTCCAAGTGTTCCCTTTTGAAGCACTTTCATGCTGAATTGCTGTCTGTGAATTTGTACCTTACATTTAACACCCAATTTGACTTTTAGCAGAATCACAGTACCAGAGTAGGGAGAAACTAAGGGTCAAAGAATAGCTTAATCTGAAAATCCCAGTTTTATGTAGATACAGTTGGTGTAAGAGGACTCCAGTGAGGAAGTGCTTTGTGAAAATGAAAGCTTCAGAATGTTAGATGGGGTTATTGTACTCAAGTATGCTTGGCATTAAAACTCCCTCTTTTTTGCTGATTAGTAAACTTTCTCTGATTACCCATCAAGAAACAGTGGGAAAAAAAGAAGTAACTTTCACTTCTGTTTTAGTAGACTCACCTGAGGAATTTAAGCCAGTTAGGCTTTTTTTATTATTATTTTTCACTCAGGAGATTAATTCAGTTTACATCTAAAAGCGGAAAGGACCTTTTTCTCCAAAGGATTGAACTAGTGTAGAAAGGCCTATAATTAATGCAGTAAGTGATTCTGGAAACTGCGTTTGAATAGAATCCCTGTCCCCCGTCCCCTCCCGCCCCCCACCCCAGTCGTATACCCCAAGGGCATTCTAACAGTTGAAACTCGGAGAACTCAGCTTGTTTTACCTTTCCAGTGTTAAAAAAGAACACTTGGTGGCAGTCCTTCTTAAGCACCAAATTTCCTTGATTTAGCTCTTTCTTGGGGAAACAAGAGTCTCCCTCAAGCTTTTCTTGGGCTCCTGACAGATTCCTTTCTCCTTTAAGTGGTAACTGAATTACTAAGACATTTCTTCCGGTGAGGAAACAGCAGTTGGGGGACTCTAGCCTTATGATTTGCTTTTTCATTTGAGACTCAGCTTGCTCAGGAAGGAATTGTTTCTTTGGGATTTTAAGACACACCTCCATTTTTTGCATTATCCCTGACTTAATGGTTCTCTATTCCTTCCCTCTTTTCCCTTTTCTGAAGCAACATTTCCAGTGTGTATACTTTGGATTAGCCTTGTCATATTGTCCTCTTTAATAACATCTACCAGCTTCTTGACCATATAACACATCTTGAATCCAGAAGGTATTTTTGGGCGGCAGTAATCTTGGTCTTCACAAGCTTCCTTCTTCACAATATCATAGTTTGCACAAACTAGTCAGGCAAATCTGCTTCTGTGTATTCCTAGAACTATATGGCTGTAGCTCTCTTCTTAGAAATTTTTTTATGTAATGATGGTTCCTAAGTCATATGGAAAGCTTTCTTTGAATATTGTGAACAGAGATTCAAAATGCATGTGTTATTTTTGACCAAATGAACAAAAATAATCATTTTTCTGTTGTATAATTCATGTCCTCTCCTTTAATTACAACTAAGTAGTATTCCATACTTGTGACTTTTTTTTCCTCTTCAATCATATCTGCATTGTGTGGGAGAGGAAAAATAATTTTCCCTGTACCTTTCTGGGTTCTTGGCTGAGACCTCCCTTAATAAAAGACACGTTAACGGGAGAAGAACAAACAGAAGTGGAATACCATGTATACCTCCTGTATACATGGGGGATACCCAGGAAAACTGAATAACTCCAGGCCCAAGCCAGCATCTTAAAATACCATCTCCAGCTAAAGACAAAAGAAGATTTGGGTGGGGGGCAGTTATGGGAGGTTACCAGGAAAAGCACAGTAAACAAGGGTATGGTTGTTATGCAGATTTAAGTCCTTGCCTTCTCCATTGATAAGAGTTTCTAGAGATTTAGAGTCATGTTTCTCTTCCTTATACAGAGACAGAGACACCCTTACAAATGGAGATTTCCCTTGTAAATATCTCTTACAAAAGGGGTTTTCAAGCTTTCCCTCTGTCTATTTCATTCATTTATTTATTTATTAAAATTTTTTATTGAAGTTTAATTGACTTACAATATTATTTTAGTTTCAGATGTACAACATAGTGATTTGATATTTTTATGCATTACAAAATGATCACCACAATAAGTCTAGTTACCATCTGTCATCACACAAAATTATTACAATAGTATTGACTATATTCACTGTGCTGTACATCACATCCCCCTGACTTATTTATTCTGTATCTGGAAGTTTGTACCTCTTAATTTCCCTCACCTATCTCACTTATCCCCCCACTTCCCTCCCCTCTGGCAACCACCTGTTTGTTCTCTGTGAGTCTGTTTTGTTATGTTTGTTTTGTTTTTTAGATTTCACATATAAGTGAAATCATACTGTATTCGTCTTTCTCTGTCTGACTTATTTCACTTAGCACAGTACCCTCTAGGTCCATCCATGTTATCACAAATGGGAAGATTTCATTCTTTTTTATGGCTGAGTAATATTCCACTCTGTGTGTGTGTGTGTGTGTGTGTGTGTGTGTGTAATATATATAGCACATCTTCATTCATCTATCAATGGACATGGATTTCTTCCATATCTTGGCTATTGTAAATAATGCTGCAATGAACATAGGGGTGCATATATCTTTTCAAATTGGTGTTTTTGTTTCCTTTGTGGAAATACCCAGAAGTGGAATTCCTGGATCGTATGGTAGTTCTATTTTTAATTTTTTGAAGAAACTCCATACTGTTCTCCATAGTGGCTGCACCAATTTCAATCCCACTAACAGTGCACAAGTGTTCCCTTTTCTCCACATCCTCACCAACACTTTGTTATTTGTGGTCTTTTCAATGATAGCCATTCTGACAGGTGTGAGGTGATATCTCATGGTGCTTTTGATTTGCATTTCCCTGATAATTAGTGATGTTGAACACCTTTTCGTGTGTCTGTTGGCCATCTGTATGTCTTCTTTGGAAAAATGTCTATTCAGGTCCTCTGCCCACTTTTTAACTGGGTTTGTTTTTCTGATGTTAATTTGTATGCGTTCTTTGTGTATTTTAGGTATCAACCTCTTATCAGATGCATCGCTTGCAAATATTTTCTCACATTTAGTCTGCTGCGTTGTAGTTCTGTTGATAGTTTCCTTTACTGTGCAAAAGCTTTTTAGTTTGATGTAGTCCCATTGGGTTATTTTTTGTTTTGTTTCCCTTGCCTGAAGAGCCTATATCTGCTGTTTCTTAAAAATAATCAGCCTAGAATAATTCTTATGCCAAAGAGGCACATTTTGGGATGGTATATTCTGCTCCCCTTCAATTGATCAAGTCATCTCTTATCTTCTTAAACCCACTCACATTCACACACATATTCCTCTGCACATTCACAGTACTTCTGACTCTTCACTGCCTTCCATGGAGTATACTGCCCTACTAGATGAATACACAGAGTAGATTTATTATAATGCTTTCTGGGAAAACACATGTATTAAAAGTAAAATCAACTCCTAGGTAAAAATATCTTTTAATATGTTTTGTACAGTGCTTGGGCATGAGATCTAAGATGGTATTCTTTGTGACAAATTTCAGTTGATGTTATCTAAGGTTTGTGAGGTCTCGGTATAGTCACTTAGGACAGGGTTTCTCCGCAGAGGCACTATTGATATTTGGGGTTGGCAATCCTTTGTTATGAGGAAGTTATCCTCTGTGTTGTAGGATGTTTAGCAATATCCCTGGCCTCTACTTGCTACATGCCAGTAGCATATCCCCCACCAACTGTGACAATCAGAAATTTCTCCAGACATTGTCAAATGTCCCCGTGCGGGGGGGTTGGTGGTGATGGGGACAAAATTTCCTCCAGTTGATACCTACTGGGTTTGAGTATCTTGGGCCTGGCCTTTCATTAAAAAGATACAATCACTTTCCAATATAAACTATATATACAATATCCTCATGACTCTGAATATACTTCCTATATTTGAAGAGTTAAAAATAGCCTCATCTCTTTCCTATGACTGTGACATGATTATCAAAGTAATTTATAATATCCTTACCCAAGCCCCATTGTCAAGCATTTTCTCTTACAAAGCAGTAATCTATAATATACCACAAACAGTTCATCTGTGTCGTTTTCTGCATTGGTCTCTGATCCGTGTGTTATGCTGACTTGCCATTATTTTTAAAGCAGTGATGCTAAACTATTTTGGATAAATACTTTCATTGCTTTGTAACTTTGCTGGAAAGATTAAAGACACTTTATTTTAATATTTTGGGGGATTTCTTTTCTACTAAGGATTTTTAGCCAGCATTGCTTTTTAAGATATCATGTTCTGATGATTTATTTGTTAAGTGTACCCTTTCAACATAACTGCTGCTATAAGCTTGAGATGCATCATACATTTTCAAGACCAGTCAGCCCAGTAGAATTTCGATTTTTTTCCCGTCACATTTGCAGGAATTTTATACAGACAGATTTCCTATTTAAAGATAACTTTGATTTTGTATAAACCTCACTGTGCCATTTAAGTAATAAATATTGGTGCATGAACTGGTTTGACTTTCTGCTGAGAACTGCTAAAAGCCTTTTAATAGAAAACAATAGGGAATGTCAAACATTGAATCACGATCTCACTGAAGCAATTTTTCTTAGAAAGACTTTTATCACACAGAAGTTTTCTCCGTGCTCAAATTTTGCTAGAAATTATGTCTGGTTAAAATCTATTGCGATGCTTTGTCCTGCTTGTTTACCCATATTTTTATGAATAAAAAGCATACTTTTAATATGTTGATAGCTTTTAATTTATTAAATCTTTATCTGTAGATATATTTAGAGATAAAATGAGATTACAACTTTATTTTAGGTTAAATATTCACTAGGAGATATGGCAGAATAGCCACATGTATGTTTAATAGTATATGACTGGTTGCTTTGAAGCAAATAAGCTAGAATTCCCCCAAATGAGCCACCTATTTTCACTCTGTCTTCTTGCCAGTCTGTGCCCTCTTACCCAGGCCAGCTGCCTCACAACAGAGACCATGTGAAAGGAATGTAGACTCGGCAGAGTTCAGTCACCATAGAGAAAATTTGCTAGAATAATATAAAGTACTAGGCTTATTTACTTTAGTATTTTTCTCTTTTTTTTTTTTTAATTTATCACTTTAACCATTTTTTTAAAAATTTATTTATTTATTTTTGGCTGTGTTGGGTCTTCGTTTCTGTGCGCGGGCTTTCTCTAGTTGTGGCAAGCGGGGGCCACTCTTCATCGCGGTGCGCGGGCCTCTCACTATCGCGGCCTCCATTGTTGCGGAGCACAGGCTCCAGACGTGCAGGCTCAGTAGTTGTGGCTCACGGGCCTAGTTGCTCCGCGGCATGTGGGATCTTCCCAGACCAGGGCTCGAACCCGTGTCCCCTGCATTAGCAGGCAGATTCTCAACCACTGTGCCACCAGGGAAGCCCCTACTTTAATATTTTTCAATTACAATATGCTTTCTGTGAGTTTTGACTAGGCCTTAATTTTTACAGCTCATGTAGATCTATTTAGAACAGTTGAGAGGAGGAAATAGAAGTGAAACCAAATAATAACTCAGATTATTCATTCCGGCTTTACGTAAACAGAGTCTGTGTTTGCTATGTGAAAAGCCCCTTTTCACAGCTAACCACCATTTTGGACTTTTCCTTATCTCCCTCCCTTTCTTCCTTCCTTCCATTTCTTATAGAAATATTTAGCTAGTGATGATCCTCATTACACATTTTACAAACATGTGTTCGTTGCTGAAATAATGGTATAATTAGGCTAAAAAATAAGAATGTTGCCTGTGTTGGACCCTAGAGGAAGTGGGTCATCAGACACCTAAAAGATGTAAGTTGTGGTTAGATTGTATGTTATATTCCCTCATTGTACACTTCCATCCTAGTTCAGTGCCTCACATAGGAAAGGTACTTTTATTTCCTTTGATTAGGGTATTCTTACATTAGAAGTGAAAAATGATTCTTTTTTCTTCTCCATTTACTTCCTTCAATGATCACAGTTAACTCCTCTTCCCAGATGGGGACAGAAGAATGTTTTATATAGCATTACAGTACAATTGCTTAGATATACTCGATTCCATAGCACTCGAGGTATATTAGAATTTATCCTTTGTTGCATGGAAGTACATGACTTGTTTGACATCTGTGTCATATGTTCCAGTGTTGCATTGGGACAATTTAAAGTATATAATACTAGAAAGATAGAACCTCGAATGCCAATTAATGAATCTGGACTTTATTTTATAGGCATAGAGAGCCATTGGAAGTGTTTTAAGCAAGATTCTGGCATGATCTCCATTTTATAGAGAGAATTTTGGTAGCAGTATTGAAGATGCATTAGAGGGAAAGGATATGGGATGTAAAGGAATCAGTTAGGAGTTCACTGCAATTATACAAGTGATAGATAATGAGTGTCTGAATTAGTTCATGGGCAATGTAAATGGAAAGGAAGAAATATTTTGTAGATATGATAGACAGAACTTAGTAACTAATTACATTTGGGGCATAAGGAACAATAGAGAAGAATGACCCAAAGGCTTCCGCTACCACCTAGAGGAATACAGGACGAGGAAGAGGAGAAGGAAGAGAAGGAGGAGGAGGAGGAGGAGGAGGAGGTTTGATTGGGAAAGGTGAGGTTGGATGTGTTTGTTATAAGATTACTGTAGAACGCTAGGCATGCAGAACATTTAGAACAATGGAACTGGAGTTCAAGAGAGAATTTAGAGCCAGACACATAGATTTGAGAGTCATCAGCATATACGGGGTAGTTAAAACCATGACCTGAGTGAAATTGCTCAGTGAGAGCATATAGAATTGTGAAGAGTACAGGGAAGAGGACAAAACTCAGGGGAAAGACAGGTTTTAAGAAGCTGGTAGAGAAAAAGAAGCAGACAAAGCTAGAGGTGTCGTGATCAGACTAGAGGAGAACTAGGATACAGTGCTGGTGAGGAACTTGAAAGAAGAGAATGAGAAGAAACAGAAGGAATGAGAAGAGAGAAATTAAGAAAGGGAGAAAGATTGAGAGAAATTGAGTCAGAGAGTGATTGAGAAAGATATTGAATGCTGGAGAGAGAGAGAGAGAGAGCAAGAGAATGAGCAAGAGAGAGAAAGATAGATAGATAGATATACACACACAGAGTTAGAGACAGAATTTTGAAAGGAAATATAACTGACAGAGCAAATTTTCAGAAAAGACCATACAGGTGAGATGGAATTAAAAGCACAGATGTGGGAAGATTCTTGGAAAATAAGGAGGACATTTCTTCCTCTGATGCAGAAAAGAGTAAGAATAGATGAAAATACATTTTGAAGGTATAGGTAAGGGAATTTGAGAGTTCAGACCTGATGACCCTTGATTTCTGTAAGAATAAAGGAAAAAGTCATCCATGACCAAGAGAGTGAGTTGGCCTGAATGAAGTAGGGCTCAGTAAAAGCATCAATGTTAGATTTTTAAGGACCAACGGTTGTTAAAAAAAAAAATTCCAGCTCTACAGTGGAACCAATCAGCAAGGACATGTGGGTTTTCTCTTGCTTTCAGCTGCCTGTGGGCTTGAAGAGTTAAAAAAAAGAAAAAAACAAAAAACGAAGGAGGGATGGGTGCAGGGTTGTGAATTGGCAGGTCCGATGTGTTGGCAGGTCAGGGGCATAAGGGAACTGTGATTACTGATGAGGGTCAGGTGGGCATGTAAGGGTAGTCAGGAAGAGGCTGATAGACTAGGATGTGATTGGAGGTTTCACTGAGGTTGAAAAACCGATTTAGCGGGAGTGAAAAAGTATATTTTAAAGTCTAATTATAAGGTTAGAGTCTTGCAGATGTAAACAGAGAGTCTATTATGGCTTAACTAATTTTTATAACTAAAAAGTAATGTTGAGTAAAACATGAAAAGAATCTTTAGACTCCCATGAAGTGTGTGTGCCTGTGATTAGAGTTGCACAAGTTTATAGGAGTAAAATCAGAAAAACTGAAGCTGGAAATGGAATACTCTTTCTCTCTCTGTATATATGCTGTGTGTGTTTATATATACACAAACATATATACATTGTTATATATATATTAATATTTGTTATATATGATATATATTATATATTTTTCTTTCAGCCTATTTGAAACAACAAAAGCTTGAAAAAATCGATGAATCTGTGTTTAACTGAAAAGGGAAAGATTGGACCTGAGAGAAGCTAACAGAAACTATTAGGGGTTGTGCTTAGATTCTTGGTAGGTGGGCTTAGAATTCAGAAGTGACTTTTGTATATTGAAGAAATGGTTAGAAATCAACCAAATTCAATAATGGCATATTTTGGGGTAACTGAGAGGCAAAAACGAACCATGGATGAGGAAGGTCTGGCTTGCTAATCATGAACCTTTTAAGTTTTTTTACATCTCACTAAATATGTGTTGCATTAACTTAAAATGTGAATAAATTTTCCTTATTAATATGAAAAAACTGCCAATTAACTCTACCCTTCACTCTATTTACCATTAACTCTCTATCTTTCATCCCCTATCCAGTTGGTCCCTAATTATGGTTGGTTCTACCTCAGAAATGTCTTCTTGAATTGATCTTTATACCTCTATGTTGATGTACTGACTTCGTGTTTGTGTAAAATTCACATATGTTGCCTAGTAAATTTTGCTGATCATTTGTGCAGATTAAAAGGTATAAAAGCTCTCTCTGAAAAGGGACAACATTCTAGTTAGTTTTGCTATCATAGTGTCCTGAATCAATATGGTTTCCATGATTAAGAAAGTTAGAAAGCAAGTTGTAAAAATTTAACTTTGTCCTATGCCAGTGAACCCAACCTTGATCAAACCAAACTCGAGTTCTCAGATCTAAGAGGGCATTTGTTCTCAGTGTTTTCTGCTTGATTTCCCTCAGTGGAAGTGAAATGGTTGAGGAATTTTAATTTGTCTTTTTTGCATTCAAATATAAAAAGTCATTGAGTGTTAGTTGAAAATTTATGAAGTGACAGTCTTGTTAATAAAGATAAATGAGATGGCTTGTTTTATTAATATTAAAGTTGCACATAATGTAGCTTTGCTAAATAAATACAAGGTTATATTTGGCAAATTTTGCAAACTCAGAATCTATAGCAATTATGGAGCTTAAGGCTAAGTTGTAATTTTCAGGTGCATTTTATTTGTTGGTAAATCTAAAAAAATTGGAGAATCACTTGGATTTATTTGAAATATTTATGAGAAAATCTGGTTATAACTTTAATGATTTCCAGTATTTGTAGTGATGTCTCAATCATCATACTTAAACAATGAGGACTAATGCAAAACATATAGGTATCTGGTAATTGAAAAGCAGAAACCTCCATGCTCTAATACAAGTCAGTCCCACCACTATGAACTCCATAGGGGAGTCACATGTTCTGGCTGCAGTGAAATGCTTACAGCCTCAAAGAAAAAGTCAGGCCCAGATTTTCTGTGGGAGATGGGGGTTAAAATAATAGTTAGGGGGGAAATGGAAAATGGGAAAGGAGAGAGCCTTGGACATGTCTTCATTTCACTCATTCATTCACTAAATATTTGTGAGTACTTTTATTATGAGTCAGGCCTATGATGGGTCCTGTGAATAAGACAGTTCTTGCCCTCATGGATATTCATCCCTTTACTTCTCAAATGTGGTGCTCATGTGCTTCTATGGTATTGTTAGTTGTTTGGGGAATTTGGCTGGATCTTTCTGGTCAAAGTCCTAACTTAGTAAAGATGATTAAGATGTAGAGGTGGAGAGAAGGGAGGAGAGTTATTGCTGAACAAAACTGATGTGAAGAACTTAGCTGTTCTCTCCTTACCTCTTTCCCTTTTTGACTGCCTGCCTAAACTTTCACAATGGATTAGCAAATAGGATGTGTTCTATAGGCAGCACAGGACTCCATTTCAAGTTATTCATGATTGTTTTGGAAAGTGACAGGAATTAGAAGCCCAGTTTGACTACACAGGAGGTAGAAGTGACATTTATTCCAGACCATTTTTTTTCTTATTTTAGTTTTATGATGTAAGCTGTGATTATGAATGTAACTGTTTTATTCAGTGTTTACATTTTTATATATTATCAGAACAAGTATTAATGTATAAGAGAGGAACAATGTAAAAAGTGAGCTACATCTTTGGATTTATTGGAAGGTTAGTTTTCCTAACTTATAAATGACTCAGGATCACTAACAATGCTAATGAATTTGACCAAAAGTTATCATCAGAATGATCCTCAGACATTGTGTACATCTGGATTTAGTAACATACCATTCTGTACTTTAATAGGGAACAAAAACATTTCAAAATCATTCTGTTTTGAGGAATTTAGTTACTTCTTGCTCTCTTAAATAAAAGGATTTGCATTATGACTCAATTCCTCAGTGTCAATAAGACATCAGAAATATCTCTGATGAACTTATGGTTACCGGGGGGGGGGGGGGGGGGGGGGGGAGGGATAGACTGGGAGTTTGGGATTGACATGTACACACTACTATATTTAAAATAGATAACCAACAAGGACCTACTGTCTAGCACAGGGAACTCTGCTCAATATTCTATAATAACCTAAATGGGAAAAGAATTTGAAAAAGAATAGATATATGTATATGTATAACTGAATCACTTTGCTGTACACTGAAACTAACACAACATTGTTAATCAACTATGCTCCAGCATAAAATAAAAATTTTTTTAAAACTCTGAAAAATAAAAGTGTATAAATTATCCATATGTTTTTTGAGACATCCAGGTGTTTAATTTCATGGTCTAGGAAAATTAACCTCTACATTGGCTATTTTTCCCAAATCTGCTATTGATAATTTAGATAATGTAAAGGGAGAAAAAGTAAATGCTATATTAGTCTCTTTTCCAAGAAGACTTACTTATGGCTTTTTTTCTGATTTTTTTCTTCATGGGATTAATCATTACAGTATTAGAAAAATTCTTGTTTCACAATCTAGACTGTTATGTGCCTTTGCTTTGTGTAGAGGATAGTTAATTTCTCTTTGACAGAATTTCAGATTTCTAATACCGCTATGTTAGCATGTAGGTATTTTGGTGATAGGTACTTTAAAGAAAGTCACAAAGGGTTGCACTACTTTTACCTAGTAGCTAACATTAGTTTCCATGGCAGAAGATACATAAGCTATTGTCAGTCTTGACAATATAGAAATAAGATCAGCTTTGCTCAAGAAAGTTTTCATTAGGTTAATAATATTAGAGTAACATCCCAGC
The DNA here is from genome assembly GCF_009873245.2 of Balaenoptera musculus. Taxonomy (NCBI): domain Eukaryota; kingdom Metazoa; phylum Chordata; class Mammalia; order Artiodactyla; family Balaenopteridae; genus Balaenoptera; species Balaenoptera musculus. Next base: position 104,870,077 of record NC_045806.1, on the reverse strand, counting down.
TGAGTCTATATCAGGAAATCTTTTATGCTCTGGTATCATTACACATTCAGGAATAACAACCTTTCCTTTAAATAAAATTAGAGAGAGTTGGTTTGAGACTGAGTAAAAAAATATGTTGGAATACTGTGTACAGTGGAGATACATACTCTTGGTCTGTTGGGAACCCATTTATCTGTGACCCTTAGACTAATCACGTTATTAATAGTCATACACACTCTGGGCAACTTGAAAAACAATCAGTTTGTTCAGTTCCAGAAGGACCCTCTGAGATAGCGTCTCTTGCCTGAAAAACACTGTTTGACTCTCTTTCTGAGATTATTATTTTTTACATTTTTTGCTTGTGCATGTGTATGTATCCCATGATGATGCTTCATACTTGAACTGTCTTCAGTGTTCATATTCTTTTATCTCATTTTTTTTTTCTCCTTTGGTAGACCCTGTCAAGTATTACTGATCATTAACAGACATTTTCTTGGAGAGCCAGTTCAGGGGCCTACATATTATTTCCAAAGGGTTCTTGCATGCCACTGGTCTGGTGAATCCAAACCCCTACTGCTATTTCCTTTGTATGTTTGTTCATGACTGTGTTTGGGCAGCATACACTTATACCAGTATACTTAAGATAGGTTATATTTTCAGATAGCAATTCTGACCCATGTTAGAATGACCTGAAGCCTTATGGTTATAGCTGTACTAGAATGAGATGGCTAGAAATGTGGAAGAGTTAGACTCAAGTGGAATTGCAGACCAGGCTTGACTGTCCCATGCCAAGGGAAAGAGGCCATGTTGTATAGCAGTGGGGTTTTACAGCTTTTTTCCTTAAAGAAATACAACCATCTTTTTGAGTAAAACCCTATGTGGAACTCCAATATCTAAAATAATTAAGAAAATGAACTGGATTAGAGCAGCCTCTCATCTGCTCTGCCTTCTGCTTGACCTCCTCGTCATCCCATACCTCTTTGGAGTCCTAAGTGCTCTGAAAAATGAGATTGAAAACCACTGGGGTAATAATAAAATCTTTTGGAAAATCATTGGTCATTGACTTTGGAATGTTTAAAAGTTTTTTTTTACATTTTAAAATTGGAGTGTCAGCTGTTTAGGAAGGTCATATCAGTTCACATAAAAATAATAGTCCTGCTATGCAAACTGGATGCAGGAAGAATTAAAAACCTGTCCATCTTTACCACCTTAACAAAAGACTAAGTAAATATATGAAATGTGATGAAGTTTCATGTAATTTGAAAACTGGATTCCACACCTACCCCCATATCCACCCCGCTGGCAGGAGGGGAACTAATTTTTGTTGAGCATCTACGGCCTGCCAGGTGCCCTGCCGTGTGTATTATATTCTCTAATTTAATTCTCACAACAACCCTGGGAGATAGCCATTATTCTTATCTAACAAATAATGAAAATTTGGCTTGTAGAGATAAAGAAACTTGTCTAAGGTCGCACAGCTAGGAAGTGAAGAATCTGGATTCTGAAATACAAGAGAGTTCTGGAAAATCTGCATAGGGATGCCTTTGACCACAAATGCAGTCTTGTTCATTTACTGCCTGTGCACTATTATGTTAGTACCTCTTCCTTTCATTTGCAACATATTTAGTATATTCTTTCTCCTTACTCCTTTCCCTTCTCTCTCAGTAGGGAGAGAGTTGCACAGTCTTAAGGGGGCTAGGTCCTCCTCTCCTCTAGTCAAGGTTCTTTTTGATTACAAACAATGGAAATTCACTTAAGATAGTAAAGTGGGGAGGTTATTGAGAAAAACATAGAGCTATCTCACAGAATGCAAAGGCAAGACATGAATACTAGGGACCTCCCTGGCAGTCCAGTGGTTAGGACTTCCCGCTTCCACTGCAGGGGACATGGGTTCGATCTCTGGCCGGGGAACTAAGATCCCGCATGCCGCGTGGCACGACCAAAAAACAAACAAACAACAAAAAAACCCCACGAATACTATATTAGAAACTTAGGCATCTCTTTCCACCTCTCTGCGAGTGCGTGGTCTTTCTTACGCCCGCTTCTTGCTCTTGGATTCTCACTGAACATCTGCTCTTTCTCCCCTCACACCTCTACTCCCCTTAATCGGATTCCTGTTCTTAGTGCTCTGAAACATTGGTCACTATGGATGTCCAGGCCCTAACTTGGCATGAGCTTTCAGATCCAGTACCTGGACTTTTCCTCCACATCTCTAGGTTTACATTCCTGAAGGCTTATGATCTGCTCGGCCCAGCTCCGGAAGAGTCCCTCCTTCTTGCATTAGGTATTCATCCCTGGTCCAGTCAGCTATATTGGTGTGGCAGCTCACAGGTTCAGATATAGTCCCTTCGGTAGAGGCTCTAGATAGGGCCTGAACCCCAAGACATGTCACGTATACTTTCCTTTATACTGGACTTTGCTTCCACGTGTACCCTTCTCCCCTGCACCCGAATTACTCTAGGATAGGAGGGAAGGAGGGACTGTGTAGCTAGCAGGACTTTCTCCTACAAAGGAGGTTACATGGTTCCACGCAGGACTCGTCGTAGGAGACATGTTTAGTTCAGTTGGACCTGGGCATCCCAGAGAGTGGCAGAGGGCTCAGAAACCTGTGTAGGAAAGTAAATGGAAAACAACGTTCTTGGGTATTTGTTTTTGTATGGAGTCAATCCTTATAAGACTACTTTTTGAATTAGAATGAACAACATAAAAAGCCTTTACCATGTTGAACAGTTGCTTTAGACATGTGTAAGAAACATGAATGTAGTCCACCTTGCCTGGGGTTTTCTTACTTGTGCAAATAGTAGGAAACGTATTTCTGTGAATAAGGTGTACTGGATGCTTTGTTTCTAGTAGGTTCATCCATACTTGAAAGAGAAGTATCCATAATGCTGCTGCCGTTTAAGGCCCAGGACTTCAAAGAACATCCTCAAACTACAGTGCAGCCCTTTTATACTCATGTGTGTGTATGTGTGTGTGTCTATGTTGAGAATGGAGAATTGCAGTGTGAGGCTGGAGTAATGCTTGCATTATAGGCTAATAAGGTTATATCAAACTTTGGCCCTTATGATTTGACTAGATGATAAGAGTTGTGATATATAAGGAAGTGGTTAAGATAATTCTAGGGTACGAGTCTAGTCTTGATGTATCATGTTGTGAGTTTGCAACTCTTTAATTTTCTAAAAAGCCTAAAAAGGCTTCCTTGGTGCTCTTCGGGCATCTTTCATTATGAACATTTAACTGAGGAAGTAAAGAAGATGGTCATAATCAACAATTCCTCAAATTTGGCAGCATATCACTTTCAGGTTTGAGAGTTTTTCCTGGAGATGCTTTGCTTCTAGATACTACCTCTTGCCTTCCCCACAGCGTCAGCAGGTTTAGTGCTAGCTTAGAGAGGGCTAGCCACTCTGCGGTTGCTCAAGCTTTTCTACCTCAGGGCCTTCATATGTGATGAGTCCCCTAGACTTCATGGGTGATGACTTGTCACTTCAGGGAGGCCCTCCCCAACTATCCTGTCTGCAACAGACCTCCTCATCCCTCCTATTATCTCACTTTACACTCCGTTTAATTTTCTCCATTTTCTTTACCACAATCTACAGTTATTTAATCATTTTATGCTTTATTGAATGCTTTCCCATCAGACTGTAAGCTCTGAGAGGGCAAGGACCATATCTATGTCAGTCACCATTGGGATCCCCAGTGCTTTACACAGTGCCTCGCACGTAAAAGGTGCTCAGTAAGTATTTGATGGATGGATGAATGAAGAAAGCAATGGAACACTATCACCCATGATTACAAAGGAGCCACATAGCCACTGTTTCACTTTAGAAAACATATAAGAAATCTGTTGCCACACTGGCATTTAATTATTGATTCTTAATGCATATGTCCTGAAGGTGTTTATTAAGCTGAGTTTTGGAACATTGTTCTTTCCTTCTCAATGCATGAGGTTATGAGAAGACCTACGGGGGGGAAGGGGCGATGAAAAAACTGATTAAGTTTCTGGACTTTAACACAGAGACAGATAAAAATAGGATACTATGTGTGATTTAAAATTGGCAAGGACAGGCCTTCAGGATGAAGAAATCTCTTTGAGTTATTAATCATGAGTTATATGTTTTTGTGACAGTGAAAGGTAGAAGCTTTAATTAAATACACCTTAATAACCTTCCCTTAGAAAATCTCTTTTTAAAAATACATGTGGCATCAAATAATCTATGGAAGGTGAGGAGTAACTCTTCTAGAGTCCAATATAATGAGGAAGCACTCCCTGACAGACAAGGTTGCCAAACACTTGCACAAATTACTGAAGAAAGCTGGGGAATCGGTGGCCATCTGTTCAGCATGAGTCTCAGGCAAGTGTGCCTGGAGCCAGGGGACTGGTTGACATGATCTTAGAAGGAAAAGGCCTTTTGCTTTACATTTGATGATGATCAGGGTTCTTCAAGCCTTAAAAATGCTTTAAAACTTAAGGAATGAAATAAGATGTGCCTTTGGCTCATGCAGTGTGTCTGTCTCCCTCTCAAGCATTTTCAGACTTTATGCCAGAGACCACTTGGAGGCAAAAGACACCATTTATTTTCCTCCTTCCACTCTTAGTACCGCACATTAAAAAAAAAAAAAAAGGTGTTGTGCTGTTGCTTGAGTAAAGAGCTATTATTTACTGGGCCTCATTGTAAAATGTTTTTATTGCTTTTTAAAGTGGTCAAAATGACACTCTTAAAACCCACAATTTTGTGTGACCTGCATATTGAACCAGGCCAGACACCACTTGAGAGGTCTTTGCAGGCCACTATGGCCCCGTACACAATAGTAATCAATACCACTTAGACTACTTATTGGGTGTATACTAGGTGCCAGGAACTGCTAGGCACTTTACATATATTATCTCATTTAATTCTCTCGATGATCCGGCAAAGCAGGTATCATTATTACTTCCCTTATAAATGAGGGAAGTATGTCTTGGCCAAGTCAGATAACTAGCCCTCAGTCACATAGCTGGTTTTTCCAAGCACTGAATTATGAACTCAGGTCTCTCTGACTCCAAGGCCCACATTTCTTTTCTGCATTATACTTTCCTAATACTTTGAGAACCCTGGCGTATTTAAAATAAGGCTCTGAAACAAACACAACTGCTGATTTGGATATATTTCTACGCTCAACGGATTTGTTTCCTAGTCATTTTTGACATATTGGTAAGACTGGGTTTTAGAATTGGATAGTCCTAGGTTTGAAGCCTGCCTTTTCCTCCTGTCACCTATGTGACCTGTAGCAAGTTAATTAACCTCTTTGAACTTCAGCTTCCTCTTCTGTGAAGTAGATCAAATAATAGAACCAACCTCACAGAGCTAGCTTAAGGATTAAATGAGATGATGCAAGTGAAAGCATATATCAAAATAATAAAGAGCACATAGTAAGTATTCAAGAAATATTAATAACAATGATACTAGGAATGGTTTTTGAACTTACAGGACCTTGGCAGTCTCTCTTCCCCTGCTCAATATTTAACTTGGTTGCCTCCCTCAGAAGGCTTTCTTGTTCCAACAGGGCCAGAAAATGTTTCTTATCACCCAGAGTTTAGGTTCACCAGTTTAATGGAGGCTGTCATTGCAAAAGAATCTTGTTTCTCAAACTTAGATTTTTTAGGAGCCTGTCTTCCCATCCTTAAGGTCCAAAGAATAACCACAAAAATATAAACTAACCCCAATCAAATCAATTCGTATGTGTTCTAGCACTATAAACCTTTAAAATGTTGTAAGAGCAGAATTCATGCCTATTTACCTGGCCCTGTGATTCTTATATATTCCAAAACAAAGATTGGGACACATGGTCTAACAAAGAATTTTTTTTTCAGATTTTTAATCTGATATATAGGCTAAGATTAATGGAGACGTAACAATTAAATTGCGTTTATACATTTTATGCATCACTTTTATGGGAAAAAATATAGGAACTCCATAGAGTTGAACTCTCCCGAAGATCAGGGACACGTGCTACTCCACATCCTTCTTTCCAGTAAAAGCCTATCAGTGATCTTTCGAATCTCCTTGAAAAGTAGAAGGTAGAAGGTGATTAACATCTATTGCAATGTTAATAACTTCATTCTAGAGTTTCCTTGGATTTCTGGTGTATAGCTTCACTTGTAGAACTCTTATTAATGCAATGCTCAGTTTACAGAAACACATGCTTTGCCTAAATTTTGGTGTTGATAAAAGTGATGCGTATTCAGAGGGGGGAAAAAGATAATTAGCCCCAGGGTTTGATAGACATCATTTAGTAGTCATCCAGTTAATCCAAAATCCTGCATATAACCAATTACCATTGTAATGAGAACTTTAATTTTTAAACTTCCTATCCAATTTCTTTCAATCATTGCTGCAAAACATTTGAGAGCCAACAATGCAGAATTTGCTCTATAGGCCTGTGTTAGAGACAGTCAGATCCCCAGGGAGCTAAAACACAGATCACACGTGTAGAAAGATCTTCTTTTTACTCTGAATGTTATATAATTTAGGCTTTTGAAAAAGTTGTATTAATAAGGAGGAAACCCAGCAACTTTCAGTGATAAAAAACACTTTGCAATCATGTTCATAGAATACCCACCCAACACCATTGTTTCTCCTGATTTTTCTAAAGAAATTGCACTAACTGAAGTGAATCTAGATAAAGGATGTTGAAGGCAGTGGGTGTTAGTAAGATTCTTGTTTGGTTTCTGCAGGTCTCTGTGTGCCTTTTGCTATTCAGGGCCTTTTCTGCTTCTCCTCCCCCATCAACTTTCCTTTTCTACCTGTTCTTAAAGACATTGCCCTGTTAGTTGAGGGTGATTCATTTCTACTGGTGGTGAAAAGGCATTTTCTTCCACCACTCTGAGGTAGTATTAATCTGCTAAGCCTTCATAAATTTCATTGTGAAGGGACTTAATTTGTTTCCATTATGAGAACTTCTGAGCACATTCAGTTATCATAATCAAAAAGCACTTAACTGCGTGTGTGCTACACCAAGAGAATTACAGAGACACATTTTCTGCCCTCTGAGTGTTCAAGTTTAAGAGTAAGTGCCAGGTTTGGTGGAACGCTGTGCAGAAGGACGAGGTGATGCGTGATCTTGGTGAGCAAACTTGGGGTCAGGCTGTCAGTTCAAACCAGAGGACCTGTGTCACAATTGGGAATTTCAGGGGAGCTGGGAGGTGGTATAGGAAGTCCAGCCATGATAGGGACACAAATGGAAGCCTGGTTAGTTTGTGTAGATGGGAGAAAGAACTACATCCAGAGGATCAAGCACAGCTGGAGGGTACAGGCAGGAATGGAGTCCAAGTACATTCATGTCAGATAAGAAGAAACAGGTGATAGAGTTTTGACCCAGATTCAAAACAGATAGGCATGTCTACTTAATAACACAGCCATGGTGGGAATCTATATTCCTCCCCTTGCCCTGATTTTAAACAACTTTTCTGATATATTTGGTTTAGGAATACTGGTTTGGGCTACTTCCTCAGGTGAGGCAGGCTGCTAGTGATCCTGGGCATTGCAACACAGACTGGGATCCTGGAGTGGGCTCTTGCAATTTTACCTTTGACACCATATTAATATGAATAAACATTCATTTGAAGGTCAAATGATATCTAGTGTCTGAGGGCTACAGTGAATCGGACCTTTTCTTACAATTCCTTCTTTCTTGGCAATGAAATACAGAATATAGGCTGACTCCCATCAAAGCAGCTTTTAACATTTAGAACAGAGGAAACCAATTGGTATCTGAATAGAACTTTTTTTCCCATCTCTTAGTCCCTAAGGAGAGTAGATTTCCCAGAAAGGGTTCTTAGATTGTGGTAAATTCCAGGTGATCAGTGAATCTGTTAAGTACAGTGGTAAGTACCAAATTAGTCCCTGTTTAAAATTTTTTTTTCAATTTTTATTTATTTTAAAATATTCAACTTGTACTTCTAGTCATCATTTAGTTTGATGCACACTGGCTACTATACTGGTTTCAACTTAGACAGTGATGTGTATTATTTCTTCATAGTGTCAACTGTGATTTGATAAACAGATACTAGTGCCCTTTCTGGAATAAAGGCAAACATAAGCCCTTGGGTGAGTGAGAGGGGAAGGAGGCAAGGTCTTTAAGGGGATGCTTAACAAGCTGCTAATTACTTTTGATGGCATTATGCCATTGTACATGCATTAAGGATTCTCTTGATGTTGAAACAGCGAACCAGAGAGTATCACTTGGAACCCTGAGGGCAGGAAAGATGATAGGGGAGACTGCCCTAAAGAATTCTGGGGCAATAAGTCCAAGAAAGTTAGGGCTCCACTTGAGTGTGACAAAAATAAGTTCTCAGTGATACCTGAAGAATTGAAGCTTCTCCTGGGTTCCTAAGAAATGGAGAGGGAGAAATGGGAGAGAAAACTACCCACCATCTGTGCATTTGATCTTCATAATAACATTATGAGTTGGTATATATTATCATCCTTGTTTGAGTAAACTGGATGCTCAGTTTACAGTTGAGTAAACTGAAGCTCGGAGAGGTTAAGTAAGTCGGTTAAACATTGTGGTTAAGAATTAGGGCCCTGGAGGCAGAGGAAGCTGAGTTTGAATTCTAGCTTCCCCTAATTTCTAGCAGTATGACCTTGGGACAGATCATTAAACTTTCTCTGTACTTTGTTTTCACCATCTCTGAAATAGACATTTTAATAGCACCTATAATCAAGGGCATTTTGTGGCTATTTAATGACATATGTGTATAAGTCACTTATATGAAGATCAAATGCATTTAAAAACAAAGATAAAGGGAACTTTATACTAAGAGGCATGGTCACTAGAAAGCCACTGGCTAGCAATTGTCTCAGGTGCCACACTCAGCGTGTCCTACACTAAAACAACCCTTCCTTTCTAAACCCCTAAGGTCATTAGATTGTAGAGAAAAAAACCAACAACATGTGATCAATCAATGAGATTGATCGATTGGCCTTCATTAAACTCTGTTTGAGAAACCCACTATGTAAAATTCATCTAATATTCTGGCCTGTAACTCAAAGGGGGTTCAAAACTAGTTGTAAGGCCATGCACATGCAATGGAAAATAATGGTCAACCCAACATATTTATCTGTCTTAATGACTGAATTAAATCAGTTCCATTACCTGTGAGATATAAGGAATGATCATTAAGTATTAAATTGATCAATTAAATCTACTGAACTTTCAAAGCCATGGATTTTTTGTGGGCCAAAAATTATTCAAATTGTGCAAAAGCTATGTGAAACTGTTAGGTTGGGCCACTTTAACTCAATTTCAAATCATTTGCCTGAACCTCCATGTTTCTTCTTACAGCACTCAACAAAGTAACCAACTGTGTGCAGATGGAGCTAAATTAGCCTGATGAATTCATCTTTCCTGCGATTGCTGGTTTGACCTTCATTTTAATATAAAAGTGAGAATAAATAGGATCCTTTTCACTTGTTCCTCTAGTAATTGATCACCATTTCTACTAATTCATTCTTAGTCTCTATACCATTTTCCAAGGGTATCCAGCCAGATGCCTTCCACCTGAGAAATTCCTGGTCCCAAGCTTGAGTTACTTTCATGAGTATTGAAGTTCAACATACAAAATTATTGGACAATAGCTGATGGAGAGTTAACCATTTTTGGTCAAGTGGGACTTTTAAGTTCTGAGTAGAAATTTCCCACATTCTGAGACTTGGACTTTTGACCTGTGGGGCAGTTGATACCGTAATCAAAGTAGTGTTCTCTTTATTCACTAGGTGGCAGGAGCTCCTTAATATAAATGTAAGGGATTTCTATAAATGCATGTTTAGACCAATGCATCAATAAAGCTGTCATTTTAGAGAAAGGAGAATACATGAAAATGTGAGGCCATGAAATATTGAAACAGAGCCTATGAGGAAAGAAATCCTTTTTGTTAAGCACAGCAGTCTAGGATTTAATAATAATAAAACAAGGTTACTGTTCCTTTACATAATGCCATTTTGAAGAAATTCCAGTAGTAAGTTAACCAAAATGGAGTGATAACACTACAATTTACTAGCATTTTACTATTTAATTTCAGTTTTTATTTCTGTTTTGAGCAGTTGTGTAGTATTTTCTGGTGTCTCTTTTTATAATGACATCAATCCTATTGGATTAGGTACTGTAATAGGCACTTTAAATGAATTATCTCATTGTAGTAGTCAAATATTTTGGTAACTTCCCACAATAAATATTTATTTGGCATTCACATCACAATCGCATGAGGGTCAGTGAGAGGAGCTCTTTTCCATGTGATTATTTAAAACACAGACTCTTCCCATCTCATGGCTCTGGTTTCCTCTAAGTCCTAGGAGTCTAGCCAGTGGATGATTAAAAAAGAGTGGGGATTGCAAAAGGGAGGTTTTTATGGTCTATGCCTGAAAATGATACTTTACCACTTTTCATTAGCAAGAGCTTAATCACATGGTTATACCTAACAGCTGAGAGATGCAGTCTCTGTGTGTTGAGGAAGAGGACAACAAAGAAATACAGATCTTGGTGAGCTTTAGCAATCTCTAGCATACTCACTTATCTTCACAGTAACCCACTGAGGTAGGTACCATCATTGTGCTTATTTTACCAATGAAGAAAGGATGAGTAATTTGCTGAAAGTAACACAACTAGTAATTTGGGGTTGAACTCAGTCTAACTTCAGAGGTTTGCTTTTAAACACTATGCTGTTCTTTCTGAACTAGGGATGAAAGTATTATTTCATTACTATAGGGAATGTTTGAAATGTTTCAACCATCCCTCAAAGATGTTTTAGCAAGTTGCTATGTTTGGATAATAGATCAGTTTGTTTCGTTTTAATTTGTTTTGTTGCTGAAGGAAAGAAGGAAGGAAACAAAACAGGAAAGAAGAAAGGAAATAAAGGAAGGAGAGAGGGAGAACAAACAAGAATAACAAGCTTTTGGTGGAAGTGTTGGATGCTGTTCATTATATTCAATCTTATGTGTACTTGTTAATAGAAGCTTATTCACCATTAGGCTCTTTTCCTCATTGTCATAAATTAATAGAGTTACTTTGAATGTGTTTAGGGTATGATGGTGATATCAAAGTATATGAAGTCTTTTGTCTGTCCCCCCATAACTACCTCTTCAACAAAGGAGGTTGTACTGTCCAGAGATACCATGCAAACTCATCTCAGAATCTGAATCCATTTGTCTGTGTTGACCAGAAGTTGAAAGGTCGAGAACTAGGATACTGCTTCCCACTGAGCTAAGAGGTTCCTGAAGTGATCCAAGACAGGGGGGGCGATAAGAGACTCCCCCATCCCTTTTATCTAAGTGAATACAGTACTGAATATAAATGACAATAGGCTGCCACTTGTTTTTTGTATCTGGGGTGACTTACAGCCACTTGGATTGGGCTTCCTTTCCACTGTACCACATTAAATGGTGCATTGGTTGATTTGCAATATTCAACAAACATCTACTTTTTCCATTCCTATATTGTAGTTGAGAGTTAAAAAAATTTTTTTTTTATTGAAGTATAGGTGATTTACAGTATTATATTAGTTTCAGGTGTACAACATAGCGATTCAAATTTTTATGGATTATACTCATTTAAAGTTATTATATAAAATATTGGCTATATTCCCTGTGCCGTACAATATATCCTTGTAGCTTACTTACTTTATACATAGTAGTTTGTACCTGTTAATCCCCTACACCTATCTTTTCCCTCTCCAGTTCCCTCTCCCCTTCCCTCTCCCCACTGGTAACAACTAATTTTTTCTCTATATTTGTGAGCCTGTTTCTGTTTTGCTACATTCATTCATTTGTTTTATTTTTTAGATTTCACATATAAGTGAAAATATACCATATTTGTCTTTCTCTGTCCTAATTATTTCACTTAGCATAATACCCTCCAGGTCCATCCATGTTGTTGCAAATGGCAAAATTTCATTCTTTTTTATGAATGAGTAGTATTCCATTGTATATATATACTATTGATACATCTCCTTTATCCATTCATCTGTTGATGGACACATGGGTTGCTTCCATATATTGGCTATTGTAAATAATACTGCTGTGAACATTTGGGTGCATGTATCTTTTTGAATTAGTGTTTTCGTTTTTCCCAGCTATATACAAAAGAGTGGAATTTTTGGATCGTATGGTAGTTCTATTTTTAGTTTTTTGAGGAACTTCCATACGTTTTCCATAGCGGCTGCACCAATTTACATCCCCACCAACAGTGCACAAGGGTTCCCTCTTATCCACATCTTTGCCAGCATTTGTTATTTGTGGTCTTTTTGATGATAGCCATTCTGACAGGTGTGAGGTGATATCTAATTGTGGTTTTGATTTGCGTTTCCCTGATGATTAGTGATGCTGAGCATTTTTTCATGTGCCTGTTGGTCATCTGTATGTCTTCTATGGAAAAATGTCTATTAGATCTTCTGCCCATTTTTTAATTGCATTGTTTGTTTTTTTGATATTGAGTTGTATGGGCTGTTAATAAATTGTGGATTTTAACCCCAATCAGTCACATTATTTGCAAATATTTTCTCCCATTCAATAGGTTGTCTGTTTGTTTTGTTGATGGTTTCCTTTGCAGTGCAAAAGCTTTCAAGTTTAATTAGGTCTCATTTATTTTTGCTTTTATTTCTTTTCCCTTAGGAGACAGATCCAAAAATATATTGCTACAATTCATGTCAAAGAGTGTTCTGCCTATGTTCTCTTCTAGAAGTTTTATGGTTTCCGATCTTACGTTTAGGTCCATAATCCATTTTGACTTTATTTTTGTGTGTGGTGTGAGAAAATGTTCTAATTTCATTCTCTTACATGTAGCTGTCCAGTTTTCCTAGCACCAGTTATTGAAGAGAGTGCCTTTGCCCCGTTGTATATTCTTGCCTCCTTTGTTGTAGATTAATTCACCATAAGTGAGTGGGTTTATTTCTGGGCTGTCTATTCTGTTCCACTGATCTATGTGTTTGTTTTTGTGCCAGTACTATACTATTTTAGTTACTGTAGCTTTGTAAACTAGTCTGAAGTCAGGAAGCATGATATCTCCAGCTCTGCTCTTCTTTCTCAGGATTGCTTTGGCAATTCAGGGTCTTTTGTGTTTTCATACAAATTTTAGAATCATTAGTTCTATTTCTGTGAAAAAATGCCATTGGTATTTTGATAGGGATTGCATTGAACCTGTAGATTGCCTTGGGTAGTATGATCATTTTAACAATATTAATTCTTCCAGTCTATGAAGAGAGTTCATTTTCTTTTGATAGATAGTACAATACTATCCTAATTCTAGCTAAGTTGCACTAACAAACTACAGAATATGAAATTCTAAGCTCCGAAAAGTTATTTTTCTACCATTCAGATGGTATGTTTCTTAAAAATGCCAACATATCTCAAAGACAATTTAATTCAGCCTTCTTGAAGCACAAGAAGGAAGTATTGCTCTAGTAAAGCTGTTCTCCTACCATATTAAGTGAAATCTCTCCAGTACTATAATAGTTCTGGTAGCTTTTGAAGGTGGAGGGAGATAAAGTGTTTAGACAGAGTGTGAAAGAGCTTAAATGTTTCCTTCCTATATTAAGGAGAGTAGCACACTGGGATAATTTCATCTTAAAATAAATTTGTGTTCTGTGGTTGTTGGTAAAGAGATAGGGAAGTGCACTGGACTGACCTGTTCCATTATTAAAAGCTAAGTCCCGATTGTTGCCTGTGCATATATGTGTGGTCAAATGAGAGTTCATAGACAATGACATTACAACATTAGGCTTTCATCTGGTGCTTTTGATAGTAGCAATAATATGGATCAGGCCTGTCTTACCAATTCTGAAACACTTTATAATCTGAGAAAACATTGAAACCAGACTTGTAGAACTGAATTAGAGATGTGTGGATATTAAAATACTCCATCCAACCCATTTCCACATGTACCATCTGTTGTTTCCAGATGTACTGCTTCCTAGAGGCAGTATTCATGGGCATGGTATTATAACAACAACAAACCGGCATTCCTAGTTCTGGGACTTAATTCCCAGAAATACAAGTTTTCATGGGCTGCACTTCAGGGAATTAGACTCCTCTGTGGCTAGGGACATGCCATTACAACCATGGTAATGGAAATAGACCAATTCAGAGCCTATAAGGCATTAGGGAGCCTTCAAGTTGGGAGCAGTACAAAGTTTCTCTTATGTGTCTGTATCTCAAGGTAAGTTGCGCAACACTATTAACTCTCCCCCCTTGGTGATTAGATATGCCTAGCTCATTGTAGATAAGGTGTCGGAGGTACCTCTTCTATGTTAAGTTTGATAAGGAAAGTTATAAAACGCTCCAAAGGCTCTAGAGTATATGTTGAAAGCCTCGTATATTGTCCAGCACCTTAATCTGGTGCTGTCTGTAAAGCAATGGGCTGTCACCTCCCTCAAGACCACTGCTTGCCTCATTAATACCACTGGAACAAATTATCACTTCACAGCCCAGAAACCTTCTATAGCAGTTGTGGTGATTGATGTAACAAGGCTAAAAAATAATGATGAAATGCATGTTCCAGAAGACAGATTCAAATGGCAGGAGCTTCAAAGGCAATTAAATGTGACACAGAAGGAGTCTTCCTGGAAAAAAGTATTTTCAAATAAATGGTAAGATAAGTGTGATAATCTCCTAGACTCACATTACACATAAATTGGCTTGCTATGAATAATTATTTCTGAAGGCTTAGTGTGCATTAAAGTAAAAGTTTAGAAACAGCCAGTTTGAACTATTTTAAAAATATATTTTTGAGTTTAAGATGGGGAAAAAAAGCAATGCTTTCGGACTGGCATATAGGCTCATAGGCTCGTGATGGGATTTATTTATTTGTAGCCATAGTATTTGAATGACATCTTTTGATAGGCTTTAAAGTTTCCTGTTGGTTGGAAAGTAAAGAATCGTGACTACAGATGTCAAGTTTACCTGCCTTCCTCCAAAGTGAGTCAAACGATTCTTATGATGTATTGATTCTATACCACTAAGTTACTAACTGTGCTGTGGGAGGAACCTGCCTACTCAAGAGAGTGCAGCTGTACATTAGACAGGCACATTAAGGTCGCCGTGAAGGGGAAATTTAAGACATGTGGAAGTAACTGGAACAGCTGGGCAATGTTAAAGCACTCTGGCATCTAAAGCCTTGGAAAAGGTAAACCTCAAACTGCCATTTTGGCTCTGTAAGTGCCCTTGTTTTCTTGAAATTTGAACATAGGACAAATAGGTGAGCACTGGCTCAGATGTAGCAAGAGAGAGGTTATTTTTATAGGAATTCTCCACTAAAAGGTTAGTTAATCATAGGACTGGACTTCCAAAGAGACTTTTAAGAATAACTTCTAAATAGTAATTTTAAAAAATCATGTTGTTTGAGTTTGGTGTAAAATTATCTGGGGTTGCATTGGATACTTGTTTAAAGTTATTTCTTCACTAGTCTATTATTAGCCAAACCCGATGAGGTCATTTGTTGATTTCTTGGCAGGATCAAAGGAACACATTTATTTAAGGTAGATTATGTGTCGCTCTCACTCAGAATTATCTAGATATGAGTCAATGCAAGTCAACAGCCATTCATTGCACTTTGAATAATCAGTTTCACATTTATTTTTTTTAATGATATCTTGACCATCCTTTTCAGTGAAATGATCAAAGGATTCAGAAATGTTTTTCTGATTGTACAGGCCATCATTAACACTGTTATTTACTCTCGGTGGGGGGTTGAAGTGTCCTTTTGAAATAAAAATTAAGGACTATTTTGACCTAGTTCTTTAAAATAAGTAACACTTTTATGCCAGGACACTGGTTAATACGTAGACCACAGACAGAAATATTCACCAACTGTCAAAAGAGGCTTAGAGGTTATTTCCACTCTAAGATGTCTACAATTCACTAGGTTAGACAAAGATACATAAACATGAAGCAAGTGACTTGTTTTTTTCCTTAAATTGCTTTAAAAAATTGCTTTAGCTTTAAAAAATTGCATTCGCCTCTTAAAAACTTCGAGTTTGGACTTAGGAAATTCTGCCTTTTACTTACCTGTCTTGTTAACTGGTCAGAAATATTGAAAATACATACTTATGTATCATGGATGGCAGAAAACACATATGACTAAAATGACAGCTGCTTGAAATAGAAAAGGCAATAAAATGACTTTGTACTTTTATGACATATTTATAGGCTGGTAATAAAGCTCCTTCCTAATCTCATTCTCTCATCACAGCACCCAAGTGATTTGTGTAATAATTATTTAATCTATCTTTTTAAACAATGGAAAAGCCAGAAGATGAACCTAATGACCCAGCATTCATTTTTATTGTTACCTCAATGCATACTCATAGTCATTTTGAAGAAAACCCTGGGTTTTTTAGTCCAATCCAAAACGCATGTCACTAAGTTCTCATACCTTGTGACAATTGACAAAGAGTAGCCAGAGTGTATTTTTTATACTAACTGATTTTAAACAATGTTGAGAATTGGTTGCTTATATAGGGTAGTTAAATTAAAACACAGAGATAAGCCTTTTTAACTGAATACTTGGAAGCACCCCATTCCAAATTAGTCATGTAATATTTTGAGAAAGGAAATATACTTACGTGCACTGAGTGCCTGCTCTGGGCCAAACACTGTCATGTATGTAAACTTATTTAACAGCAACTTCACAACAACATTGTGCGGTAGTTATTTTTATCGCTCTTTTTATAGAGGAAGAAACCCAACCTCAGAGACGTTAAGGAGCTTCTCCAGTGACACACCAGCTACTCAGTGGCAGAGCCAATATTCAAATGTACATCTGCCTGGTTCTAACTAGCACATTACATAGCTTTTAAATAAACGTGGAGAATATGTTTGATAATAGTGGTTATATTGTAATACATTGGAGTAAATCTGTATAATACCATTCATCAAGGTAAAGTATGTGTTTAGTTTGTTAAATTGCTTTATTTAAGCTGCTGGAATAAATTAAATGCATGAATGATATCAGAATGTACAGAATCGAGTTTATTATATTCATGCTATTTTATAAATTATAGTAATGATTTTCATATAGGAACAGTCTATACAACTACTTAATGGAAAAAATAAAGTTATTTGCACCCACACATTAATAAAATTATGGGTTTTAAAGCTGGAATTTCTATCTTCTACAACCTCATATATAAAATAAGCCAACTACCAAAACTGAAAAATGATATTGCTTCAGATTTGAACTATCTGTTGCTAGGTGTGAGGATTGTTAAAGATATTCTGATGCAAATTACCCTTTAAAGAGAGGACTTAAATTAAATATGTTTAATTGTATAATATACTTTTGGCTTTAGGGTGTAATACAATTATTTCACTGCAATTTAATATTGACATATTTCTGCTGGAGAAAGAGGCCAATTACTATGGAAAGCAATTGTATCATTCTACATGTGTAGAAATCTTACAATATAATTGCATTTCTGTTATTTTGCTACTAATCATTTATGAATGTTTTTATTTTTTTTCACTTTCAATTTAAATGACACTTTTTTTGCAGACTTATAGAAAGAATAGCCTAAACTTAGAAATGTACTTATTAGAAATAGTAACTATGCCAGAAAGTGCAGCAAAATAAGTTCCTATTTCTTTACCAGATGAATCAGTGCTAAGTACCTATGATAACCCTTGAAGTCCATATGACCTTGTAGTTCTGTAACCTCTCTGAGGCCATAGCTTTCCTTTCTTATCTATGAAATGGGGTAATAACTACGACTCTGGGCTGCTATGATAATTACATGATATAGTGTACAAGAGGGTAATGAACAGTGCCTAGCAATGAGTAGCTATCAAATTATTATGGAATCAATTAATGTTTGTGCATATAATTTAGCATTTTTGAAATATAATTTAGGAATGTCTTAAAATCTGATGCAGAAATTGATTTTTAAAATGAATGAACCCTCAGTTACACTGCAGCTGCTTATCAGATCCCTTTGATAGCTTCCCCAACATTGATCAAAATGACATAGACCTCTCAAGAGCATGCCTCCTTTACCACATCTTACCCTATACTTTCCCTCTTGTGTTTCACTAGTTTCCCTCACAAAGCAGAGCATTTTGATATGGCTCTTTGACATGACTATTTTGATGGAGGCATATTGACATAACCACATCTAAATAATACTTTCCAATATAAAATCACTGTTTTTTTTCCTTCCAAAGATTGTGTATCATATCAAACGTTGCTGAACCTAGTTCTATCTCTACCACTCAGACTGCATGGCTCTTTCTCTTCCTGCTTTACTCGTATTTAAATTGTTTGATTTTTCTTTCATTAAAATATATTGCTTTTATAGTCATAAAAAAGAGAACTATTTTAAAAATGCATACAATTGAGTTAAGCTCCAAGGGAGAGGGGTGGTTTTGTCTTCCAAAATCATGATTATAAGAGTGCTACCATATAATGTATGTATACCACTGTGGAAATTGTTAGAAGAATTATTCTCATCCATCATCCCCAGTGTCTTATGGGGTTAGCAAAATCAAGAAACCTACCAAAAAACAAATAGCCATTTAAAAAACATTTTCTACTGGAAAACAGGACAAATTCCATGATTACAAGGCTAAATCTGTATATCACTAGAGAGTAAGTATGACCATTGTAACTTTAAGAGATCATCCAATTTGAAATGGTGACCATTCAGCAAACAAAATGAATTATGACTGATACTCCGTTGTGAGAAGAGCGTGTGTGATAAGCACGTGGCTCCTAGTTTTATGTCATGTGGATGCCAGATGGTGCTTCGCGAAGGCCAACCTCATCTTTTACTCTATTTCTGAGCTTCTTGTCATCTCATACTCTTCTGGCATGTAGATCAGGGATGGGGTGAGGCTCAAAGACAGGCTGAGGATGACTGCTTCACATATTGCTTGCTTTAAAATAATCTGAATATTTAATAATTTTGTTGGTTAAACCTTGTCACATTATTAAAATATAAGGTACCCACTTCCTTTCTTTTCAATATTCTTGTCTCCTCTCTCTACCAAAGTAGCAAGTGGTTGATAGTTGTGCTACAGGTCGGGGTTGGTAGGTGGGGATGGAGTGGAGAATGATGTATGCAGTTGGTATAAGAGGCTGGACATCATTTTCCTTGATTTTTTAAAAATTTTGATTCCCTGCTTCTGTGTCATAAAACAAGTAAAAATTATAAAATTGTATAACTAAAGAACTGTAAGATATTGCTAAATAATAAAGAATATTAAAATGTGCTTTCAAAGTAAAAATTAATCTCTATTCAAAGAGAATGTCTTGGAAAATGCAGTGGAAAGGCCAGAACATCTGCAAGAGATACAGATGAGAGAGATTTGGAGAGATATTTGTGTTAAAAAACAGGCCCTATGTTTGCAAGCAACCTGCCTGACTATAGTTATATAGTAACAGACAAAGATTTGAGTGAGTAGAATGATAATAGAAAATACCAATACATGTATATGTATAACTGAATCACTTTGATGTGCACCTGAAATTAACACAACATTGTAAATCAACTACACTCCAATAAAAAGAAAGAAAAGAAAATACCAATATGGAACAAGCTGGTGATATACTTTATAAGGCCACGTTGGCCATGGCATATCCCGTACAACAGGCAGATGTTAAAATAGTGTCAAAAATTATGCATTTGTTGAGGATCTATGAGCAGTATGTTTTTATAATATAATGGATGCAGGCATTTTGATTCTTGCCTTTAGACGACTTTCAGTCTAGAGGGGACCATATGACACTGTAAAGAAGAACAATTTTTTAAATGTTGCTCAGACAGATATTTAAATATTGTTAGTGCATAGAATTGTTACAATCCAGATTAATCCAGAAAAGGTCTCTGAACCAAGTGAACCTTAAGAGGAAATTTCTAGGAAAGGGTTTTGTTGCTCGTACTTTTGAATCAGAGGTATTAAAGACTGCTCAAGGAACCCTGCAATCTATATTATCTTCTAAGTCCAGAGTGGAAGAGTGCTATCATAAGAAAAAGTTCATGAAGAAAGACTGTTGGAGGCTTTGGTTGGGTTTAGTACATGCTGATTTTATGGTAACAGTATGTCATCAACTGGTGCTATAAAGATTATTACTCACTACTCACACAATTAGAAGATAGCAACCATTCATTTCCATTTTGATCATCTTCATTTTTTTCTAGGATATTTATAGCTTGTAAAATAGGATAACCTGATTAAATTTAGTCCCTTGAATCACAAGGAATTCTGGATTATTTCCTTTTTAATTCTGGGAGAACTTAAGCCATCTGTTGCCTTGAAGCAGAGAGATTTAGTAATCAGGCACAGCAGTAAGAAGGTATTTGTCTAGGGATGCTATTAATTAACAAACTTGGAAAGCATTCTGCATTTCTTACCTTAAAGTCAAAGCACCCCTAACAAACAAGTACATTGGACACTTAGATGAGAAAATCTGTCTTGGGTCAGATGCTCTTTATGTTCTGCTTTGGGTAGTGCAGAAGAAAATGTGAATAGAAGGTGTTAGATCCATTACCGTGAAGAGAAAAAGCACTAAATGACAAAAATTGTTGATTCTGAGATCCAGAGAAGTGTGCATTTAGAAAACCCCAATATTTCTAAATAAGTATTATGATATTTTCATATAATCCTTTTTCACTTAAAAGTAACTCTCCTGGTGTTCCTTCTAATTAACTACTAAATTTAAATTGGAAAATTTGTGCAAAAAATTTTGAGGGAATTAGAGAACATATTTTGTTCCTTTTTAAATCAACTTTATTTAGGTATAATTACCGTACAATAAAATGCACTCATCTTAAGTACATACATTAATGAGTTTTGATAAATATATATACCCATAAAATCACCACCACTGCTCAAGACTTAGGATGTTTCCCTCATCCCTTAAGATAGATTTTTTTTTTTTTTTTTTTTTTTTGCCCCTTCCTGGTCAATTCTGCGCTATCCCCAGTCTCAGAGAATCACTGATCTGCTTTCTGTCACCATAGATTAAATTTGCCTTTTCTAGAATTTCATATTAGTGTAATCGTATAGTATTTACTCTTCTGTATATGACTTCTTTCACTTAGAATGAGCGGTTTTTTGGGTTTGTTTTTCCATCTTTACTGAGGTATAATTGACAAATAAAAAACTGTGTATGTTTAAGGTGTACACCTTGATGTTTTGATACATGTCTACATTGTGAAATAGTCAGCACAGTCAAGCTATTTAACATACCTATCACCTCACAAAGTTGCCGTTTTCCCTCCCCTCCTTCTTTTCTCCCTCCCCCCTTCCCTTCCTTCCTTCCTTTCTGTGAGAATACTTAAGATCCCTCTAGGCAAATTTCAAGTATTCATTACAGTATTGTTAACTATATTCACCTTGCTGCATGTTAGATCTTGAGACCTTATTCATTTTCCATAACTGAAACTTTGTACCTTTTGACCAACATCACCCATTTCCTCCTCCCCCTAGCCCCTGACAAGCACCATTCTACTCTTTGCTTCTATGAGTTCAACTATTCAGATTCCACATAAGTGCGATTATGCAGTATTTGTCTTTCTGTGTCTGGCTTGTTTCACTTAGCCAAAAGTCCTCCAGGTTCATCCGTGTTGTTGCAAATGGCAGAATTTTCTTCTTTTTAAAAGCAGAATAATATTCCACTGTATATATATGTTTTATATACCACATTTTCTTTATCCATTCATCCATCAACACTTAACGTTGTTTCCATATTTTTGAATAGCATGAACAATGCTGCAAAGAACATAGGAGTGCAGGTATCTCTTTGAGATCCTGATTTCTTTTCTTTGGATTTATACCCAGAAGTGGGATTGCTGGATCACAGAGTAGTTCTATTTTTAATACTTTGAGGAACCTTCACACTATCTTCAAAAATGGTCGTACCAATTTACATTCCTACCAGCAGGGTACAAGGGTTCTGTTCCGTTTTCTCCACATCCTTGCCAGTACTTATTCCTTGCTTTTTTTGATAATAGCCATCCTAAGAGGTGTGAGGTGATATCTTATTGTGATTTAGATTTGGATTTCCCTGATGATTAGTGACGTTGAGCACTTTTTCATGTAACTGTTGGCCATTTCTATATCTTCTCTGGAGAAGTGTCTATACTCAGATCCTTTTCCCATTTTTCAGTCAGGTTTTTTTTTTGCTATTGAGCTGTCTGAGTTTTTGTATATACTTTGGATACTAACCTCTTATCAGATAGATGGTTTGCAAATACCTTCTCCCATTCCGTAGGTTGCCTTTTCATTTTGTTGAGTTTCTGTCCTCAAATGCCTCCAGGG
Organism: Balaenoptera musculus; assembly: GCF_009873245.2. Taxonomy (NCBI): domain Eukaryota; kingdom Metazoa; phylum Chordata; class Mammalia; order Artiodactyla; family Balaenopteridae; genus Balaenoptera; species Balaenoptera musculus. The sequence goes on along the minus strand of NC_045806.1, from coordinate 104,847,815 downwards.
TACATAAGTAAATCAAGAATATCCAGTCTAGACTTTGACATCAAGTAGACTAGCATTTGAGTCCCAGCTCTTCCATTTACTACCTTTTTACTTTTGCAAGTTATTTAACCATTCTAAAGCATTGCTTTCTTAACTCAGAATTAATGATAGTACTTTATGGATATATTATTATTGCTAGGATTGAATGAGTTAATGTATATAAAGTGCTTTTACAATAATGACTGCCATATAGATGTTTCCCACAAATGTTAGTCCTTCTCTTCTGTCCCCCTAAGAATTGACTTTATTCTTTAATAAACTTCTATACATCCCATCCTTCCCCAGTCCAAACTATCCTGTATACTACAACCATAGCCATCTCCTAAAAATAGCTTTTGGATCCTGCTGTGCCCTGCCACACAGTGTCCAATGGTGTTCTATTATCTACTGGGTAAAGTTCAAACTTCTTAGCTCAAAATTCAAGGTCCTCCACAATCTGACCCCGGCTGTTTCCTCCCTACCACTCTACGTGAACATTTCACTCGAGCTCAATTAGTAGACCCCAGGGGCTTGTTGTTTAAGGTTAGGGAGGTTTGGTATTGCAGGGGTGGATGGTGGTGTGATGATGGAAGTGCTGATAGCATTTCAGAGAGGGGAGGGCAGGATTGAGAAAAAATTTCCTCTTTTTCTCTCTGCTCCGCTCTCCCAGTAAAATATCCTTTTATGAAGTACGTCCAGGTTATCTCAGCTAGGGAGTGTTACTTTAAAAGACCAGGTACTGAGCACCAACTCTGTGTGTAAGATATTACCTTAGAAATGAGGACCAAAGTGACCTGAGAGTTCGTCACAAACAGGAGACACACATGAAAACAATTTTTACAAATTGTAATATGATGTGGTACTCCCCTTCTGTGTGTGCATGTGTGTGTGTGTGTGTACCCTTTTGTGTGTCTTCTATGGAAACACAGAGGGAGATGTGGCAAATGGATGTAGGTAATCATTCACTAAGAAGGTAACATTTGAGCGTGAACTTGAGTTATGTAAAATTTCAAGGTGAATAAGAGCACTGAGTAATGGTAAGACAGGGAGGACGTTTGAGACAGAGGTAACAGAAGATGCAGAAGGATAGAGGATGTGAAAGGGTTCCGTGTGTCCAGGGAATCACAGAGTCTAATGAGGTTTCAGTATAGAATTGGGGTGAGGAGGGAGTGGAAAATAATGAGAAATGAGGCTCTGAAGGTAGATTAGAGCCAGTTTATGGATTATATTACAGTAATAATTGCAATTATAATTTATTGAACACCTGCTGTGTGTTAAATGCTGTATATACATTGCCTTTTCCAAAGATTTCTATCAACCATATGAGATATAAGGAATATTATTATCCCCATTTTATAGTTGAGGAAACTGAGGCAGAAAATAAGTAGTTGCCCAAGATCACCAACTGGAAAGGGCAGAGCTAAGACTCAAACCTAGGTCTGAATGACAACAGAGTCCATGAACATGAATGAATGAGGCAGTGATGTTAGCAGCATGGATATAGAGCAGGGGGAGTTGCATCCTCTGAGGCATCCTATGAGGTAGAAAGATAGTGTTGATGTGCCTTGGTAATTGGCTTGATGTAGAGGGATAAAGTAGAGTGAGGCATAGAGGATGATTCTAAGGTTTCCACCTGGGGAGATGTGGTTTTGGGGACAGGGTAAGCCCATTTGCATTAGGAGGGAGAGGAGTGGTGGGAAGCATTCATGAATTTGCATTTGGATGTTTCATAAACTTCAGGATCTTCCAGGGGATTGAAGCTGGTCACTAGAGATTTATAAATATACATGGAGAGATCTGGACTGGATATACAGATCTGGAACCATCAGTATATTGGCAATAATAGGAGTTTAGTGTAAAAGTAAAAGAGCGGAGCACCAAGGATAGAATGCTCCTTCCTTTGAAAATTGTTTACATTTTCCTTGCTAAATAGCATAAGCCTCCTAGTGTTATATAGAGTTTTGTTTTGTTTTGTTTTAAATCTGTCTGATGTCTGTGGATTATCAGCTACTTGAGGACCGAGACTGTTCTGATTAATTTCTGCACGCATTTAGCAGAGAGCCTTGTGCATAGTGTGAATTCATTATATTGGATTGCCTTGGAGCATGGGATGGTTAGAGATAGGACTCTGAGAAACCATAAATGAGGGGCTTTGGGTGAGAGCTGTGCATCGGGAGCAATGGAATCGAGGAGAAAGTGTCTACTGCTCCAGTCTTACCAAGGGTTGGGCTACTTCCCTCATTTAAAGGTGGAAATATAGTCATTTCCCAAAGTATTAATTTTGTGTTTTGTTAAGTAAATATTCTCAGACTTGATGTTTGATAGAATTTAATGGAGGCAGAGAGAAGTCTTCATTTTGAGCTTTCACATTGTGAAGAAAACTTCCGTAAAGTTTTGACAAACTGAATAAATGACAAACTGAGTTTTTTTTTTTAATTGAAGTATAGTTGACTTACAATATTGTGTTAGTTTCAGGTGTACAGCAAAGTAATTCGGATATATATATATATATATATATATATATATATATATATATATATATATATTCTTTTTTTTGATTCTTTTCCATTATAGGTTATTACAAGATATTGAACAAACTGAGTTTTTATTTGTTTTAAAATTTAGGAATAATATTTCAACTATGCCTCACAATGCAGCTGTTTAAATGAACTATTCACTGGTTATTCTGGGATTTGAGAAGACTCAGGGCACCAAATAAAAGCCGACTATTGTTATTTCATTGTTGCTAAAAGACAAAATCAATACTTGATTACTCTGAATTAGTACATGCAGCCATGCAAATCTTTAACCTCAGATTAACTAAATGTAGGACCATGACCCAACCTACAACAGTAACATTTAGAAATAGAGAATTAACTGATGCAGAGCCCATTTGTAAAGCGTGCAGTTGCACTGATGCCGAAGCTATTAATAGTTTTCTATCATTCTGTCTGAAGTAGTGGCAGAATTATGGCAAGCAGAACGTTAACTAATTGGCATTTCCGTGCTCCTTCCCCTTCTCCCTATCCCTACTACCCATTTTATTTTTTTAAGATATTTTTTGGTGTGGACCAATTTTAAAGTCTTTATTGAGTTTGTTACAATACTGCTTCTGTTTTATGTTTTGGTTTTTTGGCCGCGAGGCATGTGGGATCTTAGCTCTCCCACCAGGGATGGAACCCGCACCCCGTGCGTTGGAAGGCGAAGTCTTAACCACTGGACCGCCAGGGTAGTCCCCCCTACTACCCATTTTATAACACAGCTTGTAAATGAGATCTTCCTACCCCCAGTGGTATTTTGCATCATAGTAAAGGTTGTTTCCTTTCTTAATATCCCAGATAGTTTTACAAATTGCCATTTCTCATGTCCTAAAATATTCATTAAATCATTCAAACTTTAACAATTGTGTATTGAGTACCTGCTATGTGTCAGGTACTATAGTAGTACACTAGGCATTGGAGCTGTCGTGGTGAGCACAACTGACAAGGAACCTGACTGTACATTGTGTAATGAGACAGAAAGGTAATAGACAAACAAATGCATAAGTAAATGAGGTAATTTCAGATTAGTGTCATGTAGACAATGGAACAAGATAACGGGATAGAATGATTTGGTGGTGGTGGTATTGCAGAGCTGGGAAACATCAACTAAGATTGTTGTCAGAGAAGGCCCCCCCCTGCCAGGAGGTGACATTTGGGCTGAAACCTGAGTAGGGGGAAGGACTCGGCCAGGCAAAGATATAGAAGATATAGGAGAAGAGGGTCCCAGACGGGAGGAAGAGCAGGTGCACAGACTCCAGGCTGGGAATGAGTTGGCAGGTCTAAATAACCTAGAGAAGGTCAGTGTGGACAGAGCTAGTGATGGGGTGGGGGTGGGGTGAGTATATGAGGTGACGTTGGAGAAGCAGGTGGAGTCTGGGTCACTTGGGGCCTCAAGGGCTATGCAGCTTGGGTTTGATTCCAAGGACAGTGGGGAGTCCACACTGGGTTTACCAGTCCGGCTTCTGAGATTTGCTCTTGGGCCCCCTTGTGTCCCCTCATCCTGCTTCTTTCTATAGTGAATGATACCTGTTTTTCAGTGTCCCAGAGGAATGCTCGGATCTCCGGTATTCTAGAACCATCCATTCTATGCTGTCACTGCCCCTCCCCAATTTCACCTCCTCCTGCCCCGGCTCAGAGTGGGAACCCCTCATTGTTCTCAACAGAGGGGCACAGCCGGACAGCCGGAACTGGGGGACCAGGTCAGAACAAGAACCCCCCCCCCCCCCCCCAAGATGGAAGGCAACATGAATCTTCCTGGAGTAGGTCAGTGCCACTTCTTGCAGCCGAACCTCAAGACAGAGGAGTGAAGGTGCAGCTGCGGGTGGGGGGGAGTGTCTGACACCAGACAGGGCAGTGCACCCAGGAGGGTGTCCATCTCAGAGGGAGCTCATGGCAGAGACCCTGCAGCCAGCATCAGTCATTTCAGCATGTACTTTGTGAGGAGACAGCAGGAGGATGGAAGCTTTGGGTGTCTAATAAGGAATTTTGAAAAAGGTGTTAGAGACTGAGATTTCTCTACATGTCCAAGGCACAGAGACTACATGTGGTGGCTTTGAGTCCTTAGAAAAGCTGTCTCTATAGTGCAGTAAGGATTTTTTTTTTTGGTTCCACCAGAGTGGGGATAATATTGCCTACTGAATTCTCCAAGCCCCTTTCTCAGATTCTATGCCCACCAAACTGCCTTCTTATTGTTAAAAGTAACTTTTCTATTTGTACTATGCTCACAAATATTGCCATATATGCAGTCTAGTTTAGTTATCAAACCAATCCTATAAGGTAGGGTTTATTATATGTCAAAGATTATGAAATTAAAGCTCATAGAAAGTGCCCCCAAGAAAATATCAATCTTTACATAAAATGTAGGGAAATGAACAAAAAATGTGGTGAATATCTTGGAAATAGAGCCAAGAGGATTTTTTTTTATGGATTAGATGTGGAAGATGAATAATATAGCTGCTTTGTCATTGTTACAGACAGAGAAATTGAATTAGTTAGGGTTAGTCTATAGTTCTTGCTAGAAAGCAGCTATTAATTCTTCCAACACATTGTTGTGTTTAGGTTTCCGACAACTAAAATAAAAACTTTTAGGAAGGCTTTTCTCTTTTTTTTCCCTTTCTAGTTATTTCATCCTTGGGGTAGCTCTAGATTAAGTCATTCAATTGTAAGTATTCTGTTTGCTTATAAGTACTCTGTTTACTAATGTAAAACTTTCTTTTTTAATGTGAGGAAATTGGTTGTTTCCCTTAGTGCGTTGATATGGTTGAGGATGGAGGGAGTTGGATCTTTGAAGAAGCTCTTACTAATGAAGAGCAGACTTCAGCTCTTCAGTGACAAATTGGATCCAAGGAGGTCCGGAATTTTGTGAAGGACATTTGACAATATCTTAAATGAAGGATGGAGTTAGAGATAGATCTTAGTTTCCCTAGGCTTTTGTAATCAGTGATGTGCTACATGTAAATCACTTCCCTTTCAGAGTTGTTGGTCTTAAGGAAAAGTTTTGGAAGTAACTGGGAAAGAGCAATTGAACTCAGATTTACAGACCTCCTACAATGTGCCAGGAACTGTTGCAAGATTTTTCTAAATATTATCCCATCCACTTTCCACAAAAACACTGGGAGGAAATATAAAGCCCTCTTAACAGATGAAAGGTTGCCACTCACCCTTAAAGAGTTTAAGTAACTTGCTCAAGGGACAAAGCTGGTGTCAGATTCCTGATTCAAACCACAGCCTGCCTTCTCTTTACACTACAGCCCTTGTGATGACATGAATGAACTGCCTTATTTAAAATTGCTGGTTTATTTGTTTTTTAAAAAAAAATATTTATTTATTTATTTATTTTTGGCTGTGTTGGGTCTTCGTTTCTGTGCGAGGGCTTTCTCTAGTTGCGGTGAGCGGGGGCCACTCTTCATCGCGGTGCGCAGGCCTCTCACTATCGCGGCCTCTCTTATTGCAGAGCGCAGGCTCAGTAATTGTGGCTCACGGGCCTAGTTGCTCCGCGGCATGTGGGATCTTCCCAGACCAGGGCTCGAACCCGTGTCCCCTGCATTGGCAGGCAGATTCTCAACCACTGCGCCACCAGGGAAGCCCCTATTTGTATTTTTAAATGTGCATCATAACTAAGTTTCTGACTGTAAGTAAGTCTTAATTTTACATTAAGCAAGCAAGATTGACTTCCCTAACTCTGGAAATTAGATGGTTGAATTATGGAAAGATACTTTATGGAACCACTCTATATGATACTTCATTTTGCTGTCAAGTTTAGGAGAGCAATCCCTCTTAATATCACAGTTTTGGGCTATGTGATTAGCTTTTTCTTGGGATTGTCAAAAATATCTAAAGGGTTATAATGAAAACAGAGCCCTAAAAATGTGAACAATTACACCATGGGCCAAAGAGAACTCCAAACACTAGCCAGCATGGGAACCAAGGCACCTGATTATGTACTGAGGTATCATTAAGACCTGAAGTGTTAGCTCCAAATGAGAACAAAATGGGACTAGAAATGTTCACAGCTTTCATGATGAATTTATAATATTGAAACCAAATTAACTTGGGGTACCATTTTACAATACCTATGTCAAAAGGAAAATTACTAGAGCTGGGAGAGTCTAAGAAAAACCAATAAGAACTAAAATGGAGGGCTTCCCTGGTGGTGCAGTGGTTAAGAATCCGCCTGCCAATGCAGGGGACACGGGTTCGAGCCCTGGTCTGGGAAGATCCCACATGCCACAGAGCAAATAAGCCCTTGCGCCACAACTACTAAGCCTGCGCTCTAGAACCCGCGAGCCACAACTACTGAAGTTGTGGGTAGACACAACTACCCGCACGCCTAGAGCCCGTGCTCCGCAACAAGAGAAGCCACGGCAATGAGAAGCCCACGCACCGCAATGAGGAGTAGCCCCCGCTCGCCACAACTGGAGAAAGCCCGCATGCAGCAACAAAGACCCAGTGCATGTGGTGTGATGAATTGGGAGATTGGGATTGACATGTATACACTGATGTGTATAAAATGGATGACTAATAAGAAAATAAATAAATAAATAAACATTAAAAACATAATAATAAAAAATTAAAATAAAATATGACACACACACACACACACACACACACACAAGACCCAATGCAGCCAAAAAATAAAGAAAATAAATAAATTTAAAAAAACTAAAATGGAAAATCTTTATATTTGGATTTTTAAAAATTAAGAGTATATAAATTCAACACACACACACTTAACCTTTTGCATTATAGTTTAAAAAATTTTTGATTACAAAGGAAAATATATGTGCAATGTCAAGTCTGCTACCTCAACGAGAATAATTTATTGAGAGTCAAAATGTGGGATTTAAAAATCATTTCAGATTAGAATTATTTTCATCATGACATTTGTTAGTTTGTTTCTTATACTTCAGCAGAAATTTCCTCACTGTTTTGGCTTAAGTTTCCATCTCCAGGACATAATCTTGCAAGATCAGCTGTCACCCTTATCTCTTGGTGACTGGGTACTGAAATGGGACATTATGAACTTGATCTGACAACTTAATAAGATATAATAAGACCTGAAATAGGGGCAGTGCCCTCTCAACTGAGAAGATCTAGATAGGTACAGAATCTTTTCAAGGGTATGTCTAACTAAATTCCCTTTAAGACTTCTCTTTAAAGCATTAAATGTCTTTTCCTGTTTCAAACTAGAATGTGATCAGCTGGAATATTGGCGAGGAACAGGTCATTAGCAAAAACTCCAATGAAGACAGTTGGCTTTGGGTTTGATTTTCCTGTTTTTGCAGTTAGCTTAGCACCAGATGGTGCCCTCGTGAGTTCTGTATAAATAATACAATCATAGGGTTGAGTGATTCTCTACCAGTCACAGACTCAAGCAGAAAATAGCACTTGTCTTTCCACACAAGCCCGTGTAGATTCTCTTATTGCAGAATTGTTCTTATGCAGCTCTAACCCTCAAGTTGTTGTTATGGTTGATGGTTTTTTTTTATTTCTTTATGGGCAAGCAAGCAGCCAAATCCTCACTGTGACCCAGAGGGAAGGGCTACTGATTTGAGGCTCTTTAGCTGATACATCCATCCATTGCAGAGAGGAGGAGAGGCAAAGAAGCAAAAATCTCTGCATTTCCTCTATTGTTCCTGAAAAGGAAGAGTGGCCCCAATACTCCCTTGACAGTTGGTGCACATTAGGGGGTGAACTGGCTTTGCTTACAGAAGCCCTGTGGCAACCCCCTTACAGGCTTTCAAGGTCCAGCTCAAGTGCCAACTCCAGCCCATGATGCTCAGTGATCTTTCCTCTTTCTCTGGGTTCATATGACAGTTACAGTTTGTTCCTCAAGATCTAGCTCTTCATTAGGTACTCTTTGGTATACTTTCCCCGCACCCCTCCCTTTGAATATGTCTTATCTCACCTGCAGGATTCTAAGTTGCTCAAATCTATTTTCTTACAACCTGAACTACGTAGCACAGAATTGGGCATTTAATAACTGTTGTTGAATTGATGACACATATGTGGGTCACAGCTCCCACGCACTGGAGCACAGTTTTAATGGTCAGTACCCCACTCAATGAGCAGAGTTCATCCATTGTGACACAAAGGATTCTAGTTAATTAAGAGTGATAGAGAAAAAATGAAAAACCTCCCCTACTTTTCCCCTTTCACTTTACTGTCCTGAAGATCTGGCCCATATAGTAACAAACCACAGAAAAGGTGATGTAGCACACTGGGGGAAATAGGCAGAATCACTAAGAACCTTTCTTCTTTTGAAAGCTGCCTGTATTTTTACTTTGGAAGCACAAATAACCATACAATGTGTCCAACATTCACAGAGACCTGCAATAAAATTGACCCACTCAAGTGTTTTCCTGAGCTTGGGGCTCCATTTCCAAGTCTTTGTTACTTCCTATGTATTAGATGTTTTGGGTGACCTCAAAAAGGTGCTTAGGAATTCAGATCAGACTATTTAAACCAGTAATTTATTAATTATATGCCTAAATAACTTATTTCACATATTTCCCAAAATATTTTATGGTCTGCAGCAGAGTTCTCAAAGTGTGTCCTATGGAATATTAGTATTTCATGAGATATGAATAGATGCTTCCTGAAAGAATAACTGCTTGCTTGGTTGCTAGGAGAAATGTGACATACTCTGCCTCTTGGAGCATCACATAGCATATTAAAGGCTCCAAAGAGTCTTGCAGCAAAAAGATCTGTTTAATTTGTTTAACTTGGCATTTAGCAAACATATTTGATCTTAGGAAGAGAAATAACATTTAGTGAGTATTCTGTGTCAGGTATATATTAGCTTATCGAATTTTCACAATAAGACTCTAAATTAGGTATTACTATCTATGTTTAAAGATAGGGAACTGAGGTTCCGCTATATTAAATGATTTGTTCCAGATCAAACAGGGACAGAGTCTTGTGTAGTGGGTTCTCATGTTTGACTCTGCCACCAATTAGCTATGTATGACCGTTTTGGACAAATCAGTCAATCTTGCCTTAATTTCCTTATGTATGAGTCACATCAAAATAATAATGTTGGTTTAAAGATGAAAGGAATTGAATTTATATTACCATATTTTGACAAAAAAGTGCCACACAAGTAGCATTTGTACTTTACAAAAATAGGAGGAGGAGGAGGAAGAAGAGGGCAACAACTAGTCCTAGGAAACATGTTCACTCATAACATATAATGCTAAGTGCTAGACTTTTAAGAACACACACACACACACACGCACACGCACACACACACAAATAGTTGCAGCTGCCCTGAATGTTTACCAGAGCACATATATTTTCATTTTGTAAATGCTGTAAATTTTGGTATAGATTCTCAGATTCGCGGATTGATCAAATTGGGTAGTGCAGCATTAAAGCACCCAGTGGTACTGTTTTGAAATGTTAAGGCTAGAAATACATTATGACTAGATATTGGAACTTTGATCCTTAACTGCAACTTTCTTTGCTTCTATGGCTTTAAGCCTCACTCTACCAATTCTACCGTATGGTACCTGATTCTTAGGACTCTATTGTCTCTCTTAATTTGTCAAGTTCACCATATGAGGTAAACTCATTTCTGCTCAGCCCCTTGCAAGCTTAATTTTGAGTGATTTGGAAGTAGATACATTTCCCCCCTAAATTTCGAGAGCCTTTAAAAATGTGTTCTACCTGTAAATTCTACAGATAAATAAATAACACAATGTATAATATAACACATAATTCCAGTTCTCTCCAAACTTACTCCACATACTGACCTGAATGTGGTGATGGGTTTATGACAAAGAGGAAGAAGACTGCTAATTAGATGTCTACCTTGCCAAATTGGAAACTGATTTCCTTGTTACCTAAGTTGAACTGAATCCCGTTTCCAATCTAGAAGTAATTACCAAGGCAGTGCACAACTGAACTGAGGCAGACTGAATTTTGCATTCTGTATCCCTAAACTATCATTAGCTGGTATCATAAATATTGATATATGGTATAATACTTCCCCAAGTTTATTAAAAGAATAATTTAAAAGTCCATGGTGGTTTTATCATCCAGGGTTCTACCATTCTCAAAAGTGTGGTGTTTCCGTGGTTTTCCTAGATTTTGTATTTATGAGTTGTTTATGGCTCTGACATTACTTTATGCCAGAATTCATTAACCTTTAAAAAGTTTCTGATATGATTAGGCACCATTGTCACCTCTGGTTTCTAGACACACAGAATGCATCCTAAAAAGAGGAGATGGAACTGATAGCATTCAGATTCACCGAAAGCTGCTTTCTTTGGCCACTTGGTCTCTGAGGTGCAGTGCCAGATGTACTGGAGAGGGCAGAACTGCCTTTGATGTGATGACATTCCAGGTCCTTTGTTAGAGCCTCAAATTACAAGCTTCATTCTCTGATAACTGTGATTTCTTGAAAGGTGTGCATCCGTATCTTTACTGTAAATAATAGAAGAGAAATAATGCCACTGTTTAAAGAACGGTTTCAATATATAAAGAAGGGTAATTGCCATGGAATCTGTACATAGCCTAAACGAGCTTATACTCTGATAAAAGCATTTCTCTAAAGGCAACCGCATGGGTAGGGTAGATTAATGCTACCGTCTGGGTTCTGCTCAATAGAGCTTATGGGACTGAATGGGATGGACAATAAAAAACAAACAGACAGACATAAAAACAAAAACCTCTTTCGCTCTTTTCTAAACCCTTTGGTCTTTATGCAGCTCAAAAGATGAAGCAAGTATCAGAAGTACTTCTTAACACTCATTAAATACTGAGCCTTCTGCTGCTAAGCAGTGACTTAGGAAGGACTGAGGTTGAAGTAAGATCTATGCTAATATTGATTCTGGCCTGAAATAAATGTTTATGTCCTTGAAGTAATTTGCTGGTGGTTGTTTATTCATTATTTTCTTTATATATTAAATAGAAAGTCCTTTGGTCTCCTTCGAGTTCTGGATGGGCTAATTAGCCATTTTGTAAACCAATATAGTACAGTATTTCATCTGGATAAATTAATTTATAGTCCTCCATTGAAATGTAATTAAAATGTTGTTGCAACTAGTTTTTAGTCCCTAATCAGCAGTTGCTGTTACTCTTTACATGAATTGGATGGTAAATTTCATTAGCTTGTTTTCCTGGGCAAAAGATAGTGTCTAATCACAGTCTCTGATCCACAGAGCTGCAGAACAAAACCTTGGCTTCAGCTTGCTAAGCAAAAGTTTTCCATGCCCTGTAAAGATATAGAGATGAAGATGCTCCTTTTTGCTTTGATAATGTGTTTTTCATTTCCTTGATGCTTTCTTTAGGCTTGATAATCCCTACTTATGAACTTGAAAAGAAATAAGGCTATTTTTGGCCGCAATTTAAGCCAATATTCACTTATTTTGTTCTTCCTACATAAGTGTCAAGTACAATCAATCCATCAGTTTGTCTACCAGTGCAATTTAGAAGTAAATTTCAACACTGAAACTTATCCATTCACTCATTTATTCTGTCACTCAACAAATATTTATGTCTGACTACATTGTTCAAGGCATTGTGCTAAATATACCTTATGATGCTTTTTGTGAACGTAGCAGGACAATTTCTTAAGTTTAAAATTTGAAGTTAATAAAATTAAACATTTTAAATATCAGATTTTTAGCAGAATGAGGCCAAATTGGTGGCAATATTTATCAGTAAGCATGGTATATTTTCAAAACTTTAATACTTAGTAACTGTGTAAAGAGCAACATATTTGCTGAATTAGTGACTTTTTTTGGAATTTAAATTGCTTGACTGGTAGCCTTTTAAGAAAACACTGACAGACTTTTCTGTAATGGTCTGTGTAATCATGTGATTTACATCGCTAAGCTTTTTTCCTGGGAAGGCACATTACCTCAGGATCAAAATAAGAAATACTGTACTATGTTTGTGTCACAGACCTCAATTTTAATACATTTAGTAAATAAAATTGAACAAATTAAAAATCAATGAGGCTTTTGGGTTGTGAGAAGGTTATTTGGAATTTTTGGCAACTGGTCTTTGCACCTTAGGTGAGATTTTAAAAAATGCTTAATGTTGCTTTACAACATTGTTTGAATTTGTAGAAATGGGGCTTTGTGATTGTTTCTACACACCCCCCCCCACACACACACCAGTTGAGACCCCAGTTGAGAAAAGAAGGTTGGATTCAGTCAAAACTGGTAGACACAACATAGTTAATGAATCCACTTGTCTAATTCAATGTATACCTTCCTGATTGGTTATGGTGTAGGCCAGCAAAATATTCTGGAGTTTGAGCTAGTTTACATTATCCTGAAAGGGGTAAAGAAGGAACAGAAAATACCCTCTCACGTCAACTTGTTCTCACGCATCAGGTCACAACTACCACTCAGTACCAGAAACCCAGTCTTCAGTAGGTAGGCCCAGATGAAGGGCCAGCTTTCTAGCAGGAGGGTCGGGTAGTGGTGGTTGGTGAATGTGGAGACCGGACAGCCCTGGAGCGCAGGGCCGCACTCTTCTGTGACTTACCGGGCTCTTGTTTTCACACTGCTGTCTCTTTTCACCAATCTTAATAATCCTTCTCCTAATATTTTACCATTAAGATAGTTGAAAAGATAGCCTTTCTTTTTTTTTTTTTCTAAATGTCAGTGTGTATTTGTGCACATGTGTGTTTATCATACAGCCTGAGTGATTGCATCTTAAATGTATTTATTTTTAAAGATTTTTTTTGATGTAGACCATTTTTAAAGTCTTTATTGAATTTGTTACAATATTGCTTCTGTTTTTTATGTTTTGGTTTTTTGGCCACGAGGCATGTGGGATCTTAGCTCCCCAACCAGGGATCGAACCCGCACCCCCTGCATTGGAAGGTGAAGTCTTAACCACTGGACGGCCAGGGAAGTCCCAAGATAGCCTTTCTGAAGCATGTGCTTGTTGGAGAAACTGTTTTTCCCGTCACTCTGCTACTGTGGTAGTCCTCCAGAGAAATTTTCTTCACTAGATGCTCTGCTCCAGGTGTCATAGGGAATTAGTGCTATGTATTAGGTCTAGTTAATCAGGTATCACAGACTTCCACGGTAGGAGGAAACCTTCTGGTCTTTAGGCCAACATTCATCTGATGTTTGGATGTTTTCTGTTTTTAAAAAGAATCTCACAGGGAACTCATTGCCTCCTGAGACAGCCCTTATTCAGTGTTTCCTCAGGGGTATCCTCTTTAGTGGCAGTCCCACGAGGTACTTTACAAAAAGAAGTGTTCCATGGTCAAATAAGTTTGAGAAGTAATGGTCACCATTTAGGCTCTGAGTATTCCTATAGAAAATAGACTTGTTTAAATTAACCTAGAACTTCCCTCAACTGATCTGGTCATGAAACCTCTTTCTCCCATATAACATATTTTAATATCCATTCTACAGAAAATGCTTCAATATATGTCTCTCCAGATAATACATATTTATTAAAGCAACTTAAAATTGCATTGACTTTTTGGACTCATATCAAGCTGACCTTAGACTCCTTGAGTCTTATTCTCTACTACAACTTGCTGTTCAGTCACATCTTCTTCCTGTTTTGCTGCACTTGGCTTTTTGGATTCAAGTATTGGTCTTCTTTCTTACATTTCATCTTATTGGATCCAGCTCACCTCTCCAGCTTGCCTTTTTGGATCCTGACTGTGTCATCCCATACGTTCATCAGCAGTCTGAGATCTGTGCTATTCACTGATGTCATGAGCATGCCCTCTACATCTTTATTCAAATTGTTGATTAGAAATGATGAACAGGACTGGGCAAGGTTGGTATCATTCCATAAACCATCACCCTTTGGTTCTGATTGCTAATTTCCCTAATCAGTAACAAATCCTTAAGAAGAGAATTTCCAGTTGCCCGGGCCTCTGGTCTTTGTGGTTTGCAAACCTTTTTTTTTTTTTTCAAGAGGTAGATCATCTTTTCCTATTATTAGCTCTCCCAATTTTTTCCAGAGCAAAACTGGTAATAATTTTGTTTCTAAATATAGTGGCTCATCAACTCTTCATAAAGCCAATGCCACCTCTTTTCAGGAAATAATGTTGGTCAAAATCCTGCTTTATTTTTGCAGAAAATATTTTTGGGATGTCTTATAAACACTGGGGTGTCTTTCTGTGCCTAGATAATTTAGTGGGTGTGGTTTCAGTATACTTGTATTGTAATTTTCTATCTGGAGGAATAGTCTTTTGAAATTGTATACACTAATTAGTGTAGTTTGTAAAATAATGGATATTTTTGAATGTGTGGGAGGTAAGGCTTTCAAATGCAGCATTTAAAAATAATTGCTCTTTAAATATCATTTCACTTAAAAGACATGTATTAATTAATTTTTCTTATAACTGCAGGTTTGCGGTGGTCTATTGTTATATTTATTTATTCATTTATTTTTGGCTGCGTTGGGTCTTAGTTGCGGCACGTGGGATCTTTCATTGCGGCATGTGGGCTTAGTTGCCCTGCAGCATGTGGGATCTTGGTTCCCCCGCCAGGGATCGAACCCACATCTCCTGTGTTGGAAGGTGGATTCTTAACCACTGCACCACCAGGGGAGTCCCTGGGGGGGTCTACTTTAATTAATCTCCGCACAAAGCAAAAAGCAAAAAAAAAAATCCAATGATTTCCCAAACTTGCCCCAAATATCCTATTTTTAATATAGTTTATTTATATTTGTGCAAGTATATTTGCAAAAGTTTAGCCGCATCTGTTTATTTCCACCAAATCGAATCCTGGAGAAGAATTTTTGCATTGTGTGCAAATCACTAGGGTAGTATTATTGAGATTTTGAATCTACTTTTCAATATCAGAGCATCTTTATATTTTCATTGTTAAGGTTGACTTAGAAAGGAGTGTGTTAGAAGCAGTAGAAACCTCAAGTTCTGAGACTGAAAACACGTGAGTTCATAATTGACACCATGCAATTTTCTAGCTGGGGTACCTGGAATAAGTTATTTAATGTGTCTGAACCTCAGTTCTTCATTTATGAGATGAGGATGATGATGGATACTTACCTCATAGGATTGCTTTAAAGATTACATGAGGAGTATTTATAGAAAGCACTTACCACATTGCTTTACACACATTGAGAATTGGATGAGTGATAATCAATCTGTTAAGTTTCATCTGTAAGCAAAACTCTTAAAATGTCCAGAAAAATTTGGCATATTATGTCAAAGTTTTATTTCCACAGCGCTCTGGCAATCAAAATGGTTATATTTCTCAAAAGTCTTCAATTTTCATGACGACTGTGGATTTATATTATCTGACTCACAGTCATACAAAATGGCAGCATAGTTGGAATTCAGACTGTTCTAGACAGTCTATTTCACATAGCCACCATCCAATAATATCCAAAACATGTCTCAATCACAGTACTTACCACAGTGCACTATTCAGTCTGTAGGAAAAAACAAAAAACAAAACGACAGGCCCTTTCCATGGGGCATCTGACTAGTCTGAATTTGTCAAAGTGCAAATGGGCTTTTTTAAGTTAATTTAAGTTTAGGACATGGTTCTGGATATATTTGTTTCCCTATCAAAGCCAGCTAGTTTGATTAAAATTTTTTCTGGGTATTTTTCATTTCTTAGGAACAGCCTAAGTTACAAAAATCCAGCAGGGTGCATCATGGCTCAGAGTAAAATGTCTTTGGGTAGAGTAGACCCCTATTTAATATTAAAAGGACAATGAGGTTTGTCGATTGAAAGAAAAATGCACAACCTAAAAGTTGAGAATGATGTTTTATTCGGGGCAGTACTGAGAACTGTAAGCCTGGGATACAGCCATGTAGAGAGCTCTGAGAAACTGTTCAAAGAGGTGAGGGAGGAGCCAGAATTTGTAGGAGTTTTTGCTGGAAAAAAAAAAACAAACCACGTAGTCGGACGTCAAAAGATGACTGCTAATCACAAAAAACAGACATCTCAAGTTAATAATTTTAGTGCTTTTCTACGGATGGGAAGAGGCAAGAGTCTGGGCTAATTGAAATTATTCCTTTGATATAAACCTTAACTATCTAGCGCCAGTATCCTGTCTTTTTCCATCTTGAATTCCCTTCAGGGTGCACCGGGGGCAGGTGGCTTTATGGCCACATCCTTTGTTTACTGAAATGGCTGGCGATATACAGGTTTATTGATCACCAATCCTGTGAGGACCTAAGGTGAAAATACCAGCCAACAGCCCAAGTCCTCTGGAGTGATAGCTCCAGAGAACAAATCCAATAGATGATTTTAGGCAGTCAGCAGGGCCTCACAGATGCTTGTGCGATTTGTTTTGTGTACAAGGATGCCCTACTGAGGGGACATGAATTTGGGTTGAAATTTAGTCTGCGCTCCACTCACTGTGGGCCCTTTGTAGTTGTTCTGCCTGGAGATGGTACCCTGTGGTAATTCCTCCAACTCGAGGGAGTGTCTTGTTCTATTTTGCACAAAGATATTTCTACTCCCATGTGCCTCTGACTGTACCTTGAAGATACAGAACCCTTTCATGGAGAACTTGTGCTATGGTAAGGGCTGAAAAGGCATAACCTGGTCCCTCTTGGTTTCTGTGATATTGTGATTTATAAGAAAAATATATATTTGGTCATTTAGATGACCAAAATATATTTCTCATATATATTTGGCCATTATCCATGGTGTCTGGATCTCAGCTCCCCAAACCCTTGGAATTTCAAGTGTTGAGCGAGATTAAGGTGTTTTTTGTTATGTTAATGATTGCTTTTGGAAAGAGCCTAAGGGCGGGGGCTGGTTGCTGGTAGAGCCAACCTAGTGATTGAGGGTTGGAACTTTTATTTCCACCCCACCCTCCAACCTCCGGAGAGGGGAGAGGAGCTTGAGGTTGAATTAATGGACAATAGCCAATGATCTAACTGAACATTACTACGTTACGAAGCCTCCATAAAACCCCAACAGGCAATCTTCTGGTTTGGTGAACACGTGGAGATTTGGGGAGAATGGCGAACTCCGAGAGGGAACGCAGGCTTCCTCGCCGTTTTCCACATACTTTGCCCTATGCATCTCTTGCATCTGGCTGTTCCTGAGTTATATCCTTTCATAATGAGCCGGTAACATAGTAAGTAAAATGTTTCTCTGAGTTCTGTGAGCCGCTCTAGCAAATTAATCAAACCTGAGGAGGTGGTCATGGGAACCTCTGATTTATAACCAGTTGGTCAGAAGTACAGGTAATAACCTGAACTTGCAACTTCCCTCTGAAGTTGGGGGAGGGGGCGGCAGGGGGACAGTCTTGTGGGACTGAGCCTTTTACCTGTGGGGAATCTGATTCTGATCTCGGGTGGTCTCGGCCTGCAGCAGCTTGAAGCAGGATTTTGGCTCTCAGCCAGAGATTGAGTCAGGCGGTGGCAGTGAGAGCGCGGAATCCTAGCCACTAGACCAAGAGGGACCAGTAGCCAGTGACAAGGCCCTGGCCCATCAGCTGTGTAGAAATGAATTTCCACATGCAGATGGAAAGTAGTGAAACAAGTAAAGTGCTTATTAGGAGGAAAAAGGGTGCGTGTTGATAGACACTCGGGTGGACTCAGAGAGTCAACCCCTTGTGGTAGTTTGAATCACTTTTATGGGGCATTTCTCTCAGGTTTCCTTTGGTCAGTCATCTTGCTTTGCCTGGTTCTGAATCCGTATTTGGTTTATCTCAGAGTCCTCCCATGTGTGTGCGTGTGCATCATTTAGCCAAGAGGGAGTCTAGTGAAGAGGCCTATGGGTAGCTTGACATCACCTACTTTGGGTGGCGTCTCCTCCCTTTTTGACGTTCAGGGAGGCTTTCTGCGCGTGTGTAGTCAGGAAGGTCTCCTTGACTTCAGGAATGAGGAATAAGTGGTCATTTATCTCTTATCTGGGCAGGGCTTAGCTTCTCCTCCCTCCCGTTACTGTCTTCGTCTTGGAGTCTGTCCACAGGGGATGAACTCCAGCTGCTCAGCCTGGGGCCCATCTAGCTCCTGTCTCAATTATGTCTCCAGGTGGATAGTGTCAGAATTGAGTTAAATTGTAGGACACCCAGCTGCTGTTCCCCCACTCACCCACCCCCGCCCATTGGAAACTGAGTCTCAGAATACCAAAAGAGTTCCATAATATTTCTAGAAATCATACAAGGATCACGTTAGTGTTATAATAGAAAAAACTGAGACTTTGTAGTCAGAAAGCCCAGGATTTGAATCCTAATTTCAACAGTTACTGCTTTGTGACCTTGGTCAAGTTAATGAAAAATTTGGGATGTACATCATCTCTATAACATTTTAAATGATCACATATGCTGTGAATTTTACTAAATTTTGGTGAAATTTGGTACATAAGTAGAAAGAAATGATTTTTGAGACAAAGAAATGACTAGATTGCTATTTTAAAGCGAACTAGTCATCCTGCCTACAATATTTGCTATAGGTAAAAATCACCTCTGGTTCACGTTGACTGATAGAATATATGTATGATTCTTACAACTGTGTGAATTCTGGAATTCAGAGAACCATCTCTTATATAATGACTGCCTGTAGGATTTAGAGGGAGTGACTCCCCATGCTGTTTTCTGGCCCACTGGGGTCTGAGCTGCAGAGGGGTGATGCCCTACACTACTACATTTTGAATAGCTTGAGATTCAAGAGCAGCAAACCAGGTCACATTGCAACGTCCACTGTGCCAGCCTTACAAGTATATTTCAGAAATGGATAGGTGACCTACAAAAATCCTATTCTGTTAACAAAGTTTTTTGTGTTTTCCTTTAATTTTCCAAGTAGAGATAGTTCTCTGGGGGAAGACCCATTGCATATAGAATACACTTATCAGCAACAATATTCCAAGGTTCTTATTTACACAGGAATGGGAAAAACCAACTGAAGGTTCCAGGTAGTTTTCATCATTTTAATATGCAGTGTATATAGATTCTGCAGTTGTTAGTCAGGCACAAGATGTTCTGCAGGAATCCTGAGGTGTAACCTAAGAAATACATAACTAAAAATATCAAGCTCCAATAATATCCCTATAATTCTTACTACCTCTAGGAATATGGGAAGAAGCCTTACAAAAAATGATTGCCTTTCATGTAAATACTTTTAATAAACAACATTGAATCATAGGGAATGTTCTGCGTGTTGTTTGCTAGTTGTTTTTATAATTTGATCTGTGATTCATATATTTAGTTCTGTTCCATATATGATCCTTGTTATTTTCTGGTGGTACTTGGGTCAGAACCCATATTAACTTGTAGTTTCCCTGGTTCACAAATTTCTACTTTTCTGGAGCACCTTACTCCCATATTAGACCATAGAATTAAGCTTCATCCAAAAATTGGTTTTCGTAGCATCTACATTCCTTGAAATCACATCTGCAGTTGGGTTTTATGTTCCTGAAGAATATTGTCTTTCATATGACTACTTTTAATGTGTCTTTGGTTTTTTATTGTTGCCTTTATTGACAACATTTTTGGGAGAAACGTTAAATTAGTTCTGCAATTTTTTTGGCTGCAATAAAGTCTACAAACCTTTAACTGCAAAGTAATATTGCCAAAAATAGTAATTTCATAATGCATAAAACACTTTAATTTGAACTTTCCCTTTCATTTTCTTTTTTTTGAGCGTTTTTTTTCAATTCTTTTTAACATTTTCATTGGAGCATAACTGCTTTACAATGCTGTGTTAGTTTCCGCTGTATAACAAAGTGAATCAGCTATATGCATACATATATCCCCATATCCCCTCCCTCTTGCGTCTCCCTCCCCCCCCATCCCACTCCTCTAGGTGGTCACAGAGCACCGAGCTGATCTCCCTGTGCTATGCAGCTGCTTCCCACTAGCTATCTATTTTACATTTGGTAGTGTGTATATGTCAATGCTACTCTCTCACTTCGTCCCAGCTTCCCCTTCCCCCTCCCCGTGTCCTCAAGTCCATTCTCTACGTCTGCGTCTTTATTCCTGTCCTGCCCCTAGGTTCGTCAGAACAATTTTTTTTTTAGATTCCATATGTATGTGTTAGCATACGGTATTTGTTTTTCTCTTTCTGACTTACTTCACTCTGTATAACAGACTCTTGGTCCATCCACCTCACTACAAATAACTCAATTTCATTTCTTTTTATGGCTGAATAATACTCCATTGTATATATGTGCCACATCTTCTTTATACATTCGTCTGTCGATGGACACTTAGGTTGCTTCTATATCCTGGCTATTGTAAATAGAGCTGCAATGAACATTTTGGTACATGACTCTTTTTGAATTATGGTTTTCTCAGGGTATATGCCCAGTAGTGGGATTGCTGGGTCATACGGTAGTTCTATTTTTAGTTTCTTAAGGAACCTCCATACTGTTCTCCATAGTGGCTGATCAATTTACATTCCCACCAACAGTGCAAGAGGGTTCCCTTTTCTCCACACCCTCTCCAGCATTTATTGTTTGTAGATTTTTTGATGATGGCCATTCTGACTGGTGTGAGGTGATACCTCATTGTAGTGTGGATTTGCATTTCTTTAATGATTAGTGATGTTGAGCATCTTTTCATGTGTTTGTTGGCAATCTGTATATCTTCTTGGGAGAAATGTCTATTTAAGTCTTCTGCCCATTTTTGGATTGGGTTGTTTGTTTTTTTGATATGAGCTGCATGAGCTACTTGTATATTTTGGAGATTAATCCTTTGTCAGTTGCTTCATTTGCAAATATTTTCTCCCATTCTGAGGGTTGTCTTTTCATCTTGTTTATGGTTTCCTTTGCTGTGCAAAGGCTTTTAAGTTTCATTAGGTCCCAACTGTTTATTTTTGTTTTTATTTCCATTTCTCTAGGAGGTGGGTCAAAAAGGATCTTGCTGTGATTTATGTCATAGAGGGTTCTGCCTATGTTTTCCTCTAAGAGTTTGATAGTGTCTGGCCTTACATTTAGGTCTTTAATCCATTTTGAGTTTATTTTGTGTATGGTGTTAGGAAGTGTTTTAATTTCATTCTTTTACATGTAGCTGTCCAGTTTTCCCAGCACCACTTATTGAAGAGGCTGTCTTTTCTCCATTGTATACTCTTGCTTTCTTTATCAAAGATAAGGTGACCATATGTGCATGGGTTTATCTCTGGGCTTTCTATCTTGTTCCATTGATCTATATTTCTTTTTTTGTACCAGCAGCATACAGTCTTGAGTACTGTAGCTTTTTAGTAGAGTCTGAATCCGGAAGCCTGATTCCTCCAGCTCCATTTTGCTTTCTCAAGATTGCTTTGGCTATTCGGGGTCTTTTGTGCTTCAATACAAATTGTGAATTTTTTTGTTCTAATTCTGTGAAAAGTGCCATTGGTAGTTTGATAGCGATTACATTGAATCTGTAGATTGCTTTGGGTAGTATAGTCATTTTGACAATGTTGATTCTTCCAATCCAAGAGCATGGTATATCTCTCCATCTGTCTGTATCATCTTTAATTTCTTTCATCAGTGTCTTATAGTTTTCTGCATACTGGACTTTTGTCTCCTTAGGTAGGTTTATTCCTAGGTATTTTATTCTTTTTGTTGCAGTGGTAAATGGGAGTGTTTCCTTAATTTCTCTTTCAGATTTTTCATCATTAGTGTATAGGAAGGCAAGAGATTTCTGTGCATTAATTTTGTGTCCTGCTACTTTAGCAAATTCATTGATTAGCTTTAGTAGTTTTCTGGTAGCATCTTTAGGATTCTCTATGTATAGTATCATGTCATCTGCAAACAGTGACAGTTTTACTTCTTCTTTTCCAATTTGGATTTCTTTTTCTTCTCTGATTGCTGTGGCTAAAACTTCCAAAACTATGTTGAATAATAGTGGTGAGAGTGGGCAACCTTGTCTTATTCCTGAGCTTAGAGGAAATGGTTTCAGTTTTTCACCATTGAGAATGACATTGGCTGTGGGTTTGTCATATATGGCCTTTATTATGTTGAGGTAGGTTCCCTCCATGCCTACTTTCTGGAGCGTTTTTATCATAAATGGGTGTTGAATTTTGTCAAAAGCTTTTTCTGCATCTATTGAGATGATCATATGGTTTTTCTCCTTCAGTTTGTTAATGTGGTGTATCACATTGGTTGATTTGCGTATATTGAAGAATCCTTGCATTCCTGGGATAAACCCAACTTGATCATGGTGTATGATCCTTTTAAGGTGTTGTTGGATTCTGTTTGCTAGTATTTTGTTGAGGATTTTTTCTGTATTCATCAGTGATATTGGTCTATAATTTTCTTTTTCTGTAGTGTCTTTGTCTGGTTTTGGTATCAGGGTGATGGTGGCCTCGTAGAATGAGTTTGGGAGTGTCCCTCCCTCTGCTATATTTTGGAAGAGTTTGAGAAGGATACGAGTTAGCTTTTCTCTAAATGTTTGATAGAATTCGCCTGTGAAGCCATCTGGTCCTGGGCTTTTGTTTGTTGGAAGATTTTTAATCACAGTTTCAATTTCAGTGCTTGTGAATGGTCTGTTTATATTTTCTATTTCTTCCTGGTTCAGTCTCGGAAAGTTGTGCATTTCTAAGAATTTGTCCATTTCTTCCAGGTTGTTCATTTTATTGGCATAGAGTTGCTTGTAGTAATCTCTCATGATCCTTTGTATTTCTGCAGTGTCAGTTGTTACTTCTCCTTTTTCTTTTCTAATTCTGTTGATTTGAGTGTTCTCCCTTTTTTTCTTGATGAGTCTGGCTAGTGGTTTATCAATTTTGCTTATCTTCTCAAAGGACCAGCTTTTAGTTTTACAGATCTTTGCTATTGTTTCCTTCATTTCTTTTTCATTTATTTCTGATCTGATCTTTATGATTTCTTTCCTTCTGCTAACTTTGCGGGGTTTTTGTTCTTCTTTCTCTAGTTACTTTAGGTGTAAGGTTAGGTTGTTTATTTGAGGTGTTTCTTGTTTCTTGAGGTAGGATTGTATTGGTATAAACTTACCTCTTAGAACTGCTTTTGCTGCATTCCAGAGGTTTTGGGATGTCGTGTTTTCATTGTCATTTGTTTCTAGCTATTTTTTGATTTCCCTTTTGATTTCTTCAGTGATCTCTTGGTTATTTAGTAATGTATTGTTTAGCCTCCATGTGTTTGTATTTTTTACAGTTTTTTTCCTGTTAATGATAGCTAGTCTCATAGCATGGTGGTCAGAAAAGATACTTGATACGATTTCAATTTTCTTAAATTTACCAAGGCTTAACTTGTGACCCAAGATATGGTCTATCCTGGAGAATGTTCCATGAGCACTTGAGAAGAAAGTGTATTCTGTTGTTTGTGGATGGAATGTCCTATAAATATCAATTAATTCCATCTTGTTTAATGTGCCTTTTAAAGCTTGTGTTTCCTTATTTATTTTCATTTTGGATGATCTGTCCATTGGTCAAAGTGGGGTGTTAAAGTCCCCTACTGTGATTGTGTTACTGTTGATTTCCCCTTTTATGGCTGTTAGCATTTACCTTATGTATAGAGGTGCTCTTATGTTGGGTGTGTATATCTTTACAATTCTTATATCTTCTTCTTGGATTGATCCCTTGATCATTATGTACTGTCCTTCTTTGTCTCTTGTAATAATCTTTATTTTAAAGTCCATTTTGTCTGATATGAGAATTGCCACTCCAGCTTTCTTTTGATTTCCATTTGCATGGAATATCTTTTTCCATCCCCTCACTTTCAGTCTGTATGTGTCCCTAGGTCTGAAGTGGGTCTCTTGTAGACAGCATATATATGGGTCTTGTTTTTGTATCCATTCAGCCAGTCTGTGTCTTTTGGTGGGAGCATTTTATCCATTTTCATTTAAGGTAATTATCGATATGTATGTTCCTATTACCATTTTCTTAATTGTTTTGGGTTTGTTTTTGTAGGTCTTTTCCTTGTCTTGTGCTTCCTGCCTAGAGAAGTTCCTGTAGCATTTGTTGTAAAGCTGGTTTGGTGGTGCTGAATTCTCTTAACTTTTGCTTGTATGTAAAGGTTTTAATTTCTCTGTCGAATCTGAGTGAGATCCTTGCTGGGTGGGGTAATCTTGGTTGTAGGTTTTTCCCTTTCATCACTTTAAATATGTCCTGCCACTCCCTTCTGGCTTTCAGAGTTTCTGCTGAGAGTTCAGCTGTTAACCTTATGGGGGATTCCCTTGTATGTTATTTGTTGCTTTTCCCTTGCTGCTTTTTATATTTTGTCTTTGTATTTAACTTTTGATAGTTTGATTAATATGCATCTCGGCTTGTTTCTCTTTGGATTTATCCTGTGTGGGACTCTCTGTGCTTCCTGGAGTTGATTGACTATTTCCTTTCCCATGTTGGGGAAGTTTTCGACTATCATCTTTCCAAATATTTTCTCAGACTCTTTCTTTTTTTTTCTTCTTCTTCTGGGACCCCTATAATTCAAATGTTGGTGCGTGTAATGTTGTCCCAGAGGTCTCTGAGAATGCCCTCAATTCTTTTCATTCTTTTTTCTTTATTCTGCTCCCTGGCAGTTATTTCCTCCATTTTCTCTTCCAGCTCACTTATCCGTTCTTCTGCCTCAGTTATTCTGCTCTTGATTCCTTCTAGAGTATTTTTAATTTCAGTTATTGTGTTGTTCATCTCTGTTTGATTGCTCTTTAGTTCTTCTAGGTCCTTGTTAAATGTTTCTTGTATTTTCTCCATTGTGTTTCCGAGATTTTGGATCATCTTTACTATTATTACTCTGAATTCTTTTTTAGGTAGGTTGCCTATTTCGTCTTCATTTATTTGGTCTTGTAGGTTTTTACCTTGCTCCTTCGTCTGTAAGGTATTTTTTTGTTGTTTCTTTTTTTTTTTTTTTTGATGGGTGGGGCTGTATTCCTTTCTTACTGGTTGTTTGGCCTGAGGCGTCCAGCACTGGAGTTTGCAGGCAGTTGGATAGAGCTGGGTCTTTGTGCTGAGTTTAGGAACTCCAGGAGGCCTCACTCCAATTAGTAGTCCCTGGGGTCTGAGGTTCTCTGTTAGTTCAGTGGTTTGGACTTGGAGCTCCCACCATAGGAGCTCGGGTCAACCTCCGGCCTGGGAACCAAGATCCTGCCAGCTGCGTAGCATGGGAAAAAAAGAAAAAAAGAAAAAAAAGAGCAGTACAATATCAAAGAATTAAAAAAAAAAAAAATTAGAAAGATAAAAATATATTAGGAAAAAATAAAATTATAATTAAAACAACTGCAACAAGTTAAAATAAAACCACAACAGAAAAAAGAAAAAAAAACAATAGGGGGTGTGGGGGGAACAAGCCAAAAGGAAAGAACAATAAAAAAGTGTAAAGAATAAAATAAAATTAGAATAATAAAAGATTTATTAGGAGAAATAAAAATATAAATGAATCAAGAACAATGAATCAGCGAGGTAAAACAGAACCCCAGTGCAAAAGAGGAAAAAAACAAAGCCTTGTCTATTGGGGTGACGTTTAGGCAGGGGTGGGGTTTAGGGTGGGGCGGGACCTAGGCTCAGTACCCATGCAGCCGGAAAAGGCCTTTGGGGCAGGGCTTAGGCAGGGCAATGTTCAAGTTCAAGCGTGGGGCAGGGCCTCTGCTTAGGACCTGAGTGGAAGGGGAGAGGCAGCACGTGGAAAGGAGGGCCTCTGGAGTGTGGGGTTCCAGAGTTTGGAGGTAGGGCCCTGAGTGAGGGTGTGTGGGTGGGGTTTAGGCCCGGCCCGTTGGAGGGGGTCTCTGAGTGTAGAGGTGGGGCCCTGGGTGGGGGTGTAGGGGTGGGGCTTTGGCTCTGTGAAGCAGGAGGGAGGCTCCAAGGCCAGAGGACTAGGCCTGGGAGCTCAACAGGCTCCCCGGTGCCTAAGTGGACAGGGAAAGTGCTGGCCGCATACCCTTCTGTTCCTCCGTGCCCCCCCCATCATCTCTCTTAGGGTGTCCCCCTTCCCTGCTGGACCCCTAACCGTGGGGGGGTGCCACTGGGTGTATGAACTCCTCCCCTCCCCCAGGCACCCCTCAGGGGCGCCAGTCCCATCCCACCTCCACTTCTCCTCCCCCTTCACTCCCCCCATGGCCCACATCCTACCTGGTCACTGGGGGTTCCTCCCATCCCTTTAGGTTTCCGTGGTTCCCCACTGGTGCCTGATAGGTGCCCTAGTTGTGCGGAGATGCGAATTCCACGTCCTCCTAGTCTGCCATCTTGACTCTGCCCCCCACTTCGTTTTCTTGATTGAGTAGCTTCCTTCTGTTGGGATCCTTAGATTGATAAGCTAGTTAAGCAAGGCATGTGTTTGTTTGGTAGATTGTTTGAGTTGTCACATTCTAGAGAGTTTCATTTGATGTGTGCTTTGATTGAAAGAATTTATATACAAGGGTGGGACAAGATTTCTGCAGTTGGTAGGGATTATTTGGACATTTTCTTTTCCTACTTTCATGTGGATATCTTTTTTTCAAAACATCACTTTGGCAGATAATGGTGTAAGTATCCCAAGCCAAAAAAAAAAAAAAAGTTTTAACAATCCTTTGTCCTAATTACCACAAAATCATCCATTTCTCCCCTTAGAAATACTACTCATGGTTTGAATTATAGGTCCACATTAGATGCAAAGGAAACACTTTCTCTTCTATCCTGTGTTCCCTAGCTGATAGATTTGGATCTTATGAACCTTTATTGTGAATTAACATTGGGCTAGCCCTCCTGACCCCTAGATGGCCTTCTTGGTATTCTGTCTACTTGGGGGCAGGTTTCTGGCCACCTGTCTTTATGCTCCCCCATGGATCAATTCTCCTGACACCCTGTGTCATTTACTTAACACACTTAACCTACCTGGTCTCCTGTGAGTTGACTATACTACCATTTAACACTTCCCAACTTAGCTGAGCTCTCTGCATTTCTTTTTTTTTTTTTTCTTAAAGATTGATTGATTGATTGATTGATTGATTGCTATGTTGGGTCTTCGTTTCTGTGCTAGGGCTTTCTCTAGTTGCGGCAAGCGGGGGCCACTCTTCATCGCGGTGCGCGGGCCTCTCACTATTGTGGCCTCTCTTGTTGCGGAGCACAGGCTCCAGACATGCAGGCTCAGTAGTTGTGGCTCACGGGCCCAGTTGCTCCGCGGCATGTGGGATCCTTCCAGACCAGGGCTCGAACCCATGTCCCCTGCATTAGCAGGCAGATTCTCAACCACTGCGCCACCAGGGAAGCCCTCTGCATTTCTTTTATAAGACTATCTTTCTATCCCTCCACAGTAAGCTTCTTTTTCCATTCCTTTCAATAGCTGTCTCCAGCCATGTCTGCCTCACAGTAGATGATTAGGCCTTCTAATTTCACCAAGAAAATGGAGGTTGTCAAGCATGAACGCCCTCAACTTTCCTCACCTCTATCTTCAAAATATGCTTCAAAATAGGCTTAAAAATGTGCTCAAAGCATTTTTCCTCTTTCCCTGTTTTTGAGTAACAAACCTGTTTTGCCAGTATTTGCTCATTTGTCCTTTTGCTTTCTACTTTCTTGCTACAATCCCATAATTCAGACTGTCATCATCTGTCATCTTATACCTACCATTGTCTCCAGTCTTGTCCCCCAGCCCACCGATCCATTCTCTGCAGTGTAGCCAGAGCGATTTGCCACTCGAGTGGTAATTTTATATCTCTGTGCTTTGCTCATGAAGCTATCTCTATTCCCTTTTCCTACAATGTCTTACCCATCTTCTGGTCATAGTAAGTTCCTACTCATCCTACAAGACCTTGTTGAAATATTGCCTCCATGTGAAGCCTTTTCAAGACCACCTCTAGGCAGCATTCAATTTCTATACATTTCCATGGCCCCGTTTGCATATTTCTCTACAGGGTCTCCACATTGCCTTCGATTACGTGTTTACATGCCTTTCTATCCTTACTAGCCTGGTGAGCATCGTGTCCTAATCATGTTTGTTTCTCAATTTTCTAGCAGAGTGCCTGACATGCATTGGATACTCCATATTATTGAAAGAGCAAGTAGAAGAACTACAAGTGAGCAGAACAGGTTTCATTTTGGATAGTCAAGCATAACTTGAAGCCTCAAACTCCAGACACTTGAAAAGATAAACAGCATTACAACAAAACTGGCAAAGTCAAAGTTAGAGATGACATGGATAGTGGCAGAGATAGTTATGGGATTGCTAAAGCCGTACACAAGCTGAGGCTTTTGTGTTGGTAGTGGGGGAGTAGGGGTGCAGGGATAGAAAGAGAAACAGGGAGCCAGAATGGCCGACAATGATGGGTCCCCTCTCCATCCCATGACTTCCACACACACTTCTAGATTTTCTATCTGGCACTTCCTGTAATCCTCTTAGATGGATATAGGAAGTCCGTATCTTTCATTTCTCTCCAGAAATACTTTCCCAAAGGGTCATGTTTACTGCTTGACTGTGGTGTTCCTGAATGTCTTTCCTTGTGCTTCACCATGGTAGAAACACCAAAAGGAGGATGGTTCAACTTACTCCCTTCCTCACCTGCTACCATCATCAGACTCCTCCCATTTGGCTTTATCCCATACAGCATGCCTAATATTTTTATTGACTTCTGTCTCAAAAGACTCTAAATAGATCTAACCGCCCACTGAGAGGCATAACATAAGTTTAAATTATGAGCTTCTAAACCAAATGTGTTGAGTGACTGCCCCATTTATTCATTAATTCAACAGTCAGATTAAGAGTACCTACTGTGTGCCAAACCACAGAGTACTCAGAAAAATGTTCATCATGCCCTATGTGGATGTCATATTCTTATATACTAGTTTGAAATGATGCATTCCTCTTGCTTTTTAATTTTTAAGTAGTTTTTTGGTATTTAGTTACCAGTCATTTATAAGGGTGATTAAAGTTAGGTGGTACTAATCAATAATCTTAGAGCCAACAGTCTTAAAAGTATCTTAGTGCAGGTAACTCCAAGAAAAGTTTGACAAAATAGGGTCTTACAAAGTAATTGCTAAAACCATAACAGAGGGATCTTTAACTATGAGGATGACCCTGATAATTTATGAACCTTCTCTGGAGATCTTTATAAAAGATCAACACCCCAGTAAAATGTTACAGACAATAATAAACTTGGACCAGAGATCTTTTTGAGATCCTTTGAGGTCTAAGATCCTGTGGTTAGAATGCATGCTTGATATCATACATTCTAGGACAAACCTCTATTCAGTTCTCTTATCCCTTTTTTGGCATCCCATTTAGGAAAGTGAACAGTCTTTGGGCTAATTTGGAATAAAGTGAGCCCTCTTTACATCACTGGTGATGGGGGAGAACTGTTTTATATCAAAATTTTACTGTGTATAGGGATTTTTGAAGCTATGATTTGACTCATGATATATGAATTTATTCATATTGTAATTTATCCTACTGTAATGAGCTATGTTATGACATTGACATTTAGATGAAGTGGATTTGATGTTAGGAAAAGCTTGTCTGGTGTTGTCTTTATACCCATTTTCCTCCAAGAGGTCCAGGAGGTCAGTTTTTTCCTCTTTCTTCACTATAATCTCCTAATTTTTCTGACCTCTGCTGTTTTACAAAATGAAGTAAAAAAATTAATAGGCTATGTTTAGAATAGTTTTAGGTTTACAGAAAAATTAAGCAGATAGTACAGAGATTTGCCATTATGCCCCCCTCCACAGAATTTCCCCTCTTATTAACGTCTTGCATTATTATGGTACATTTGTAACAATTAGTGAAATTTACATTGATTCATTAACTAAAGTCCATAGTTTATTCAGATTTCCTTAGTTTTTACCTGATGTCTTTTTTCTGTTCCAGGATCCCATCCAGGTTACCACATTAGAGTTACTTGTCATGTCTCCCTATATTCCTCTTAGCTGTGACGGTTTCTCAGATTTTTTGTTTTTTGATGATTTGGACAGTTTTGAGGAATATAGTTCAGGCATTTTGTAGAATGGCCTTCTATTGGAATGTGTATTATGTTTTCCTCATGATTAGGCTGGGGCCATGGGTGTTTGGGAGGAAGACCACAGAGGCAAATAAAATCTTCTTCACAAATTATCACAGGTACATATTATCGACAAGACTTATTGTTGATATTGGCCTTGCATCACCTTACTGGGATAGTGTTTGTTAGGGTTCTCCACTGTAAACTTCCTCTTTTTCCTCCTTTCTATAGTATACTCTCTGGAAAGAAATCATTATGTGCAGCCCACACTTAATGAGTAGAGTTAGAGTCTACCTCCTTGAAGGTAGAATATCTATACAAGTTATTTGCAATACTGCACAGGATATTTGTCTCTTCTCCCCCATTCATTTATTTATTCAATCATCCATTTATATCAGTAGGGACTCATGGATATTTATTTTATACTTTGGATTATAGTCCAATACTATTTTTTTTGTTGATTGTTCCAACTTAGGAGATCTTTCACTTGGTTCCTGCGACCCTCTGACATACTCCCATCAATGTTGGTTATTTTTTTTTTAAGCATTTACTTATTTTTTGGAACAATGGGATGCTCCTGTTTTTCATTTCCATTTCATTTTGTACATTCAGCTCTTTGCTTTTAATCTTAGTGATTTTTGTGAAGCTGTTAGAAGATCACAGATGACCAGAACAAGCTGATTAATAGTTTAGAAAAGTGGGATGACTTAAGCCTTTGCTAGTCTCTCATCTATGACTTCAGATTGCAGTTAATAAGAATTCTTCTCGTGCTTTATATTGATTTCCCAAAAAATTAAATTGTTTTCTATACTACTAAACTGGAATTTGTGGGTGATGACTTTCATAAATTTACAAAGCCTTCTGTGGATTTTAGATTCACTGAATCAACCTTAGTCTTTAGAAAAAAGTAGTTGATATGCTTGTGCCCAGACATCATAGGCATTAGTTATAATTAGTGAGTTAGAAGAAGACATTTTTCAGTATAAAATATTGAAAATATGATATATTGTCTAAATAATTGAAAGGCTATGTAGATTGATTATGTCCTAATAGTAACTTTAAGGGAGACAATGGACACTGAATGATAAATAAGAAAATGATTTTCAGAAAAAAAAAAAACCTTATCAGTTTACATATACTGCCTATGTATACAGAGATTGTCACTTACACATAAGTGACATTAGAGGTGCTCACGATACTACAGTCTTCTCTCATAAGGTCTGTCAGCATTTTCATTGTAAACTTGCTTTTCAAGGGCATATAACATCTCTAAAATTTCATTTGGGATTTAAACTTGCCAAACACAATTGCAAACTGTGAAAATTTCCTTTGAAAATTTAATCAGAATCATTGTTTTTGTCCCAGTGCTTTGACTTGTGGATAGCTACTTTCTTCCTGTGTCTTGATAAATGATTTCTCTCTCATCTGAGAATGATGACTGTGGAATGAGAACATGGCCTTAAATTCTCTGAGTTTGATGGGTGATGTGTAATATCATAACTCTTTGATTCTACAGAAGGCAACTTCCAGCAGAGAATATGTTTCTGAAATGACAGTGTTTTGTCTTCCTTTTTTTTTTTAATGGCCTATTAATGTAGTCCCTATGGGCTGTGCTATACTTCTCTGTTGATGTACCCACAATAACCAGTTAGAAATTATAAATAGGAAAAAAGAGTTTATTGGCAATACTTAAAAATAAATATCTTCAAATTCTAAGGACAGTTTTAACAAGAAAAATATAAGGCCTATATTTTCTTCAAAATTACCGAAATTTCTGGAGAAACATAAAGTAAAATTTGATTAAATGGAAAGATGCATCATGTTCTTGGCTAGGATATCTGAATATCTAAAATATGTAAGTTTTTCCAATTTAATTAATTTATAGGTTTACAAGTATAGGAAATTAAAAATTAATTTGTAAGTTTCATATAAAGTCAACAAAAATTTGTTTACCTTTTGGACAATGTTTCTAAAGTGCATTTTGGAAAAATAAGCAGATTTTAATAGTTAAAATGTGTTTTAAAAACATCAATAAAAGATATTAAAATGTATCACAGAGTTATAATTATTAGCATGGTAAGGTTGTAAGAATGGAAAGGTGAATAAAATGAACCAGATAGCCTTGAAAAAGCATTATTTTTATGATAACAAACATGAAAAATGGGGCAAAGAATAATTCAATAAATAGTTCTTTGAAAATTGGCTGTTTGAGAGGTGAGGGAATTTACTGTAGAATCTCAGGTTAGAGCCTCACTTTACACTATATGCCTAAATAAATTTTTGAAACATTTGAGTTAAATGTTTTAAAAGTTTAAAAATAAAAACAAATAGAGTTGGCTATTAACTAATTTTATGATGAGAAGAAATCCCAGAAGAAAAGGTTGATGGGTTTAAATCTATAACAACCAATATTTTTTCTTAAAAAACATAATTAACAAAATGAAAAGGCAAATCACAAACATGCAAAATATATGCAATGTATATACCAAAGGCCTAATAATATATAAATATCTCTTATAAATCATTAAGAAAAAGGTGAACACCCCTGTAGGAAAAAGGCAAAGATCTGAGTAGGAAATGCAAAGAAATGCACATGGACAATAAACATTTGGAAAAGCAGATTTTTTTTGTTTTTTTGCCAATGATATTCACAGAGATTAGTTCTTGTGAAGTTCTTGTGAAGGTACTGTGAGACAGGCAATCTCCTGTACTTCTAGAAGAGTGTAAATTAATATATTTTTTCTGGAAAGCAAATGGTAATATGTACAAAGAGCTTTACAAAGCTATTAAGCTTTAATCCAGGAATCTTGTACCTAGAAAACAATCAAGAGAAAATGATCAGGATGTGGACAGATATTTGCAAGGTCAGTCATTTTATTATTACCAGTGGTGAAAGACTGGGGAAAATCTAAATGCCTACAAGATGGAAATTTTTTTTTTTTTTAAATGCTTAGCTTTCCTTTTTTCTTTTTTTTTTCTTTTTTTAAATTTTTTATTTATGGCTGTGTTGGGTCTTCGTTTCTGTGCGAGGGCTTCCTCTAGTTGTGGCAAGCGGGGGCCACTCTTCATCACGGTGCGCGGGCCTCTCACTATCGCGGCCTCTCTTGTTGCGGAGCACAGGCTCCAGACGTGCAAGCTCAGTAATTGTGGCTCACGGGCTTAGCTGCTCCACTGCATGTGGGATCTTCCCAGACCAGGGCTGGAACCCGTGTCCCCTGCATTGGCAGGCAGATTCTCAACCACTGAGCCACTAGGGAAGCCCAAGATGGAAATATTAAAAGAAAATTATAGTACCCCCATTAGAATAATGTGCAGGCATTTACAACCATGTGGCTTACATGATTTGAGTTGTCATTTGAGTAGGTAACTTTTTCTCCTCCTGCACTTTTCATCCCTGAGCCTTATCAAATTAAAAGATTGATATTTGAATCAAGGAAACTTTATAGAATTTCCAAAACTATACACAGGTGCTGTTCACTGTTTCCAGTTGGATTTTTTGGCCTGGGTCAGGACCGTGCTCTTTTGCTGTTTTGTAGGTATCAAATTACACTTGCACTTGCGACCTGCTTAGATCACCTAACTCTGAAAAGATCTCAGAAACTACGTCCCAGTAAAGAACTCAGTTTCTGTTCCCAAGTAGGTACATCAAAAGGCTGATCATTCACTTTCCTGAAACTCTCTTTTCCTTACTGCTGGGTCGCTACTCTTTCTGGTTGTTCACGCATATTTCAAATTTGTCCTCTACTGTCTCCCTAGTATGAAGGGGGAGATACCATGTAGGTCTCCCAAACAACCCTCTGCCATTGAAAATGACTGTGCTTTGGGTTAAGACACTTTATCATGAAACAGAATGATGAGCATAGAATTTGGGGTCAGATATACCTAGCTTTGCTACCAGCTAGGTAGTGACTTTAGGCAAATGGCTTAACCTCTCTGAGCCTTAGTTTGTTATGGATTAAAAGATAAAATATATATAAAACGCTTAGTTCATTGCCTGAGATATAGTAGGTGATTAAAATGGTAGCTATTGTTACTACTATTGTGTATCAGGGACTGCAGGAGACCAATGAATTTCTAAAGAAAATACTGAGGTTTTTAGGAAAAGGTACTTTATTGTTATCATTAACAGCTAATGCTACCAGAAGGACAGAATATCAGCTGAGCTGCCAGTCTAAGTACTTAAGTTATAAAAGAAAGAAGTAGCTCTCAGGAAATGTTCTAAGCAAGTAGCTCTTAGAGACTTTCATTCATTTCTTCCATTTCTCTATCCCCAGCACCTAGCTCAGTTCCCAGCAGGTAGTAGTACACAAAGATTTGTTGAATAGACGGATGGATGGATGGCTGACTGGCTGGCTGGCTGGCTGAGGTGTGACAAATCAAAGCCCCTGGTAGCCAGGGAGTAGTGTGAAGGAATATAGTGCATGTGTGCCTGGAGAAGAGAGGACACACGTAACTGGGAAGAGACGGGAAAGGTAAGACAAAGGGAGATGCAAGGGTGTGAAAAGACATCTTCAACTTTTTGAATTACGATCCTCATGTCCTTTATGTTGTTTTCACACCCAACTAAAATAGCAGGGAACATACTGTAAGAAAGGCAAACTCTTATGGCCTTACTGATGGACTTGAGAATCCCCGCCTTCACTTCCACCCTCCTAGTGAAAATTAGTGACAAGATGACAAGGCAGAGACTACTCCAGGGAGCTATTTCTGAAGTCTGTGGGGATCCAGAATCTAGGCTAACAGAGCAAAAGGACCATGGCCAGAGTGACCTATTTTCTGAGCCTTAAACTGGGACACATGGTCTGACCAAAGATTTTTTTTTAATATGTGAATGCATTCATGGTGACAATTTCAAAAGATATATATGTCATATATCCTTTAATAAATTACCATTATTGGAAATAATAAAATTCTCTGAAATTAAGGCTGTCCTAAAAAGTTGGAAGCACATGGTTGCCATGGTTTTTGGAATCTTTTAAAATAGAAGGATTCTGAGGGGCTTTCAAAAAATTCAGTAATCTCCCAGATTACACACACACACACACACACACACACACACACACACACACATTTCTTTATTGTAGGAAGTCCTATGAGGATTTCAGACTGGTAGATTTTTCCATAGTCAAGACCAGGGTGCAAAAGCCCAGGTAGGACACGTTCAGCTTCAGAAGTGGTGGAGGAGTGGGGGCCAATAGATGTGATGTTAAGCGGACTTGACTGATAAGGGTAGCATAGTAGAATCTAGACCCCAGGAATTCAGGAATAAAAATGGGACTCGAAGGGAGGATTAAGCATTTATTGGGATTGGAGTATGATAATTATGTATGCTTTGTAAATAAACCAAAAAGTACGTACACTTGTTCAAAGAGAAAGTGAATCTTTGTGGAAAGACCACAAGAGATGTCAGGCTTTATGAAAGAGGAAAAGGGCACATACTTAGTTGGCTTGAAAAGAGAATAGTAGAATGAGGAGGGTTTCAAAGACAAAGGTGGTGTCCGTCAGTATTCATTCAGTTACCAAATATTTTTGGCGTGCCTTCCATGTGCCAGATAGTGTTCTAGCACCAGGGATACAACAGTAAGCAAGATCTACCAAGTTCCTGCCTTCATGGAACTTGCGTTCTAATGGGAAGACAAACAATAAATGAATAAACAAATACATGTATAATGTGTTAGCTAGGGATAAATGTTATAAAGAAAATAAACCAAGACAAGGGGATAAAGAATGGTATAGTGCAGTTGGAGTGTTAATTTGGCTATGATGGTCATCAGGGGCCTCTTCCTGAGGAGGTGACACTTGAACAGAGACATGAATGAGGTGCAGGAGGCAGCATTGCAAACAGATTGATCAATAAATGCATATGCCCTGGGGTGGTGTTAAGCTTGGAGTGTTAGAAGAACAGAAAACAAGCCGGTGAGGTTGGAGCTGAGTGATTTTGAAGGAGGCAGGGGCAGTTTGTGTGGGACCCTGTAGGCTATGGTGGGGAATTCACTTCAAGTTTGATGGAAAGCCATTGGAGGCCTTTGAGCAGAGGAGTTAGGTGATCTGATTTATGTTTTAAAAAAATTACCCTGGTTGCTGGGTAGGAAGAGACTTTAGGGAGGCAAGAATTGAAACAGTGAGGCCAGTTAAGAGGTTATTGCCGTAGTCTAGGTGCAAGCTGATGGTGGTGTGGATGAGAGTGGGTGTGGTGAGGACTGGCTAGATTCAGATGTTTTGAAGGTAAACTTGATACAATTTGCTGATTGATTGGATAGAAGGGAGAGAGGAACCAGGGAGGGCACCAAGGTTTTTGGTCTGAGTAACTGGGTAAGTAGTGATGCCATTTATAGAGGCGGGGTTATAAAGGTGGTTCCGGTTTGGGACGCAAATCAAGGGACAGATTTTGAACATGTTAAATTTGAGATGTCTGTACTGTTACCAAGTGGCCATTAGGAGTAAGTAGTTGGATACATGAGTTCAGGGTATGGTCAGGATTGAAGTTACAGTTTGAGAAGTGGATACATAGTATTTAAACTGTGGGACTGGATGTAATAATCTAGGGAATGGGTGTAGATAGAGAAGAGCTCCAACAGATATGCATTCCATAGCAATTGCTCTCACTGAGATTTATTTGTTCAGTCAGCAAATGTTTCTGAGCGCTTATTATAGGTTAGGCACTGTTCTAAACTCTGGGAATATAGTGGAGAACCAAATAGAGCTTCTGTCCTTACAGAGCTTAGAATGAAAAGCTGCATGGCTGATAAAAGGATCAGGAGAAAAGTGTCGCCCAGAAAGACAGATTAAAACGTTGAGCTTTACAAAGAATAAAATGAACATAACAATTGCTAAGTTAATATGCTCCAGTTAAACCAGAAGACAGAGAAAATTAGTATTCAGGATATGTGTAGGGAAGCAGAAGAGGATGAGTCAGGGACCCCCCCAGAAGTGAGCTTAGGTATCTCTGGAGAACATACAGACAGAGGAAGCCTTGGATGGAAGTTTTTGAGTCTATGGGAAAATATCTTTCTTACTCAGGGTAGATATGGAATAGAAGTACATTCACATTGTGCCAGAAAAGACATCCTAGAGTCACAAGTAGAGAAAAGATCAAAAAGGCAGTAACTGGTTATGAGCTCAGGTTCCAAAGTCATGTGTGGATTAAAGTGAAAAGTATGGAAAAGTATGGAAAGTATCTAAGAAGTGGCCTGCTATATAGTACACAGTGAATAAATGTTATCTTATAATAATACTGCTTCTGATGATAATAAAGTTTGAGAATCTTCTACAGCTGGGCTAGTATTGCTTTCCATCAGTCTGATATTTCCTCCCAACAAACTGAGGGAAGAAACTGGGTTAATTGAGGCTCATAGGTAATCGATGTCAATGCTTGGTAAATATGTCTGGTTTTGTACTTTTAAATTTTTTTCTTAATTTCATCCTTTCATTTTTCATTGTTTGTGGGTCAGAATCTTTTCATATGTCCCCTCTCAGCTATCTCAGAGAGAAAGAAAATATTTTCTTCAACTGGGCGTCTTACCATCTCTAGAGCAGTGCTTCTTAAATGTGCTCAGGAATCACCATGGGATCTGGTTACAATGCCGATCTCAATTCAGTAGGTCTAGGGTGGTGCTTGAGATTCTGCATTTCTAACAAGTTTCCAGGAGTTGCTGATGCTGGTTCTGCTTTCCATGAACCAAACTTTGAGTAGCATTGAGCTAGGAAACCTATCTGGAGAACACTAGAAAATAGGACAATCAGTGATGTGAGTCTCAAATAAGTGAGGCACACTTGCCATGATTACTTCTGCTTCTCATCTCAGCCTCAAGTGGTTCTCTCACATTACACCCCATGTAAGGAGAGCATTTCGGGGTGGGGAACCCCGGTAACAAAAACAAGAACGCTGCATGTGATCCCTTACTGCCTCCATGTTGTCCTGAAACAGACGTGAGTGCACGGCTGTCTACTACAAAGAGAGCTTCTGAGGAAAGTCTCCATGGAGCAATATATCTTGCTTTTATCATTTTCCTCCTTATGATGTTTTCTCAATTCCATGAAAAATCACATAATGGGATTTTATTGTAACCTGTTTGAATGGATAGGACAATGGAGAAATAATGTAGCCAAGAAAGTGTTCCCACACTAAAAGAAGTTTATCTGAGAAGTGTTTGTGGCAGAACATAAGCAACCATTAAAAATGAAATTTGGGCAAGTTGAAAAATCATTCAATATAAATTGCATATTGTTTATCAGAAATATTTGTAACATACAGAAAGACTTTCATTATGATTATTGAGACAAAAAATGTGGCTTTCAAATATATTGTTCCAATATGACCAGCATATTTTCTTGCAAAAATAGTCCTTCCTCAAGAAAGGCCTCTGATAAATGGAGCTTGAAATAGACAGTATATTCAGATACTGCTGAATATCCTCAGATATCTTGGCCTTTTCAACATGATCCACCCTTTTAATGAATAAAACATTGAGTTTTATCCCATTACTTTAGAGGCATTTATTATCTTTGTATATTGTTCAGTCTTTCTTTGTTGTCTAAAATTGTTTAGTTTTCAATCCACAGCCCTTTAGGAATTTTTTCTGTACTTGATTGTTTGATACGAGAGGCAGTATAGTGAAGTGTTTAAGAGCATAGCCTTTAGAGACTGATTTGAATCCTGCCATTGCCACTTATTACCTGTGTGACTTCGGAGAACTAACTTAAGGTCCTGATGTCAGTTTCTTCATCTGTGAAATGATGAATAATAATAGTCATAGGTATAGTAATAGTCCTTAATTTATAGAGTTGTTGTAAGTAATAAATGAGTTAATACTTTAAACCAGCCTAAACTATGACCAGTGTGCTTGTGAACACTTACTAAACATTCAAAATATTTTGGATAATCTGATTAATGATGTTAAATGGTAAACCATTTCATATCAGTGCTCATGTTTTACCTCCCCAGCCAGACTACAAATACATTTTAATTATGGGAGCAATATCTTTTATTTTCTGTTTATTTCCTTCAATGCATTATTATTTCTGTACGTTTGCCATCATCACTTTAGATTTGGTTTGCAGATGCAACTACCATGAAGTAAATTATACATAAAAAATTAGAAACTGCAATTAGGAAATGCTGCCATCAATAAGCAAGTAATGAGGTGGGGTAAATGGAAAACATTTTCTCACTAATAATTAATACTAATTATAATAATCCTATTTATCAAGTACCTGCTTTACTGTGTTAGACACTATGTCATATCCTTTATTCTTCACATTAATTATATGAATTAGAAAACTGAAACTCACAGAAATTTAGTAGCAAGTTTCAGGCCACTCAGATAGGATTCAAACTGATTACTTACTAATTGCAAATACTCCTTTGCCTTATCCCTTTAAAAAAAATTTGAGATATGTTTCTTGGTTAAAACAGCTGAATTGAGTTCACATAACAGTTCTACTTCTCACTAACCACGTGACAACTTGGAATTCAGAACCCATGTTTGTACAGAAAGACTCTCTAAATCTAAATCTGAGGCTTCTTTGTAAAAGACTTCATCCTTCGCCATTTCCCTGCTAGGCTGCTGCTCTTGCCTCCAGAACCACATGAGTTGACCATTTCCTCCAAATTCCCTAGTTACTGCCAACCCAAGACGGTGCATCCTCTGTTATTATGCCCCAGGATTTGTCTTCTTTTTCTTTGTAGGTATAAGTTATGATAATGTATTTCTGATTTTCCATTCAGTGAGAATAATCCAAATGTGAAAACATTGTATTTCTCCATCT
This sequence comes from Balaenoptera musculus, assembly GCF_009873245.2. Lineage (NCBI taxonomy): Eukaryota > Metazoa > Chordata > Mammalia > Artiodactyla > Balaenopteridae > Balaenoptera > Balaenoptera musculus. The sequence continues at coordinate 104,807,739 of NC_045806.1, read as the reverse complement.
ATTTCAATACTTGGGCTAGCGACCACATTTTAATTAGTAAGTACTACTCTGAAGCAGTGGTCTGGAACAGAAAGAGAATGATCAATGCTACTGGTTCAAGTGCAGTTGTACTATAATGAGTATCTTGGCTATAAATAGGATTACTTCAGTTGACTTATAGTCTTGGCATTGGCACATTATTAAACCACTAATAATCTCCTAGTTCTACTTTGCCTGGGGCCAATAATTTCAAGAGTTTTTCCTTTCTCTCCTGATCACTTCTATTTCTTACTATTCTTATGGAGTGTGTGTTGAGTGGGGGAGTTGGTCAAGGGTAGGTATAGAGATGGTGATAGATCAGAGAGTAGGAAGATCCCAAATGTACTTTTTTATGCCCAAGTATACTTAATATGAGAATATACTTTGCCTTATATTGATTCAGTCACCTGAATAATATGTGTCTTTAAGGTTTTGATTACAGTTCCTTCATCATTTGCTTTTCTTTCAATTTGAGTATCATTTGCAAACTAGGAAATGTTTTCAATATCCTCATCCAAATAATTACATTCATATAAAAAATCTGTTAATGAAACATTAGCGCTAAGGGCTTAATTGCTGAAAAATCAACTCTCAGAGCTAGAAATTCAGTTAAGGTTCCATGGCAACAAGATCTATTATTAACTGTATGAATGTTATCTAATAACATTTTGAAATTAACATGCTAGTTTAGGTACTTTCAAGACTATATATAAAGGTAAGGTGCTGTTAAAAAAATAAAAAAATAAAAATAAAATAGTCTGTTTAAATGGTTTCTCTGGATGAAAATTTTGGAAAACTTCCAGTTTCTCTCAATTATTTTATTCCTTATCAAATTTTATGCTCATTTTTCTATCAGTTAATGAGAAAAGGCTCCATTTCTTTTGAAATACGACAGCATTTAATGTCCAAGTCTTATTTCTGTCTCAGTTTTTTCTAAAGAAAAAAACTAGCAGAAAAGAAAAATGCAAACACAAACATAATGACGTGGGAAAGTTGCTATAGGATGTGTCTAAGAAGGGAATCCAGGAGAGCAGATTGTCCTTTGAAGGAAAGAATTTTAGACATGAGAAAATATTTTTGCAATTTGAAAGTATGATAAGGATACAAAAGTATCTCAAGTTGAGTGAAAGATATTACATACTTATTTGTCACAAGAAGTGAAAACTGGCCCAGGTTAATAAAAATGAATTTAGGAAGGCGGTAAGAGTTTTTAGTTACCACATCATTAATATAAGGCAAAAATGATTGAATATTGAAACTATTGAATGTATAACTGAGGACTTCTAGTAAGCATATTGAACAGATGATTCAGGAGTGGGAAGCACTGCTGAGATTTTTCTCATTCAAACGATGCCCATGCTACAGATGGCAAAACAGGGGCCCAGGGCTGGGCAGCAATTTTTCCAAAGGCACACAACGAAATAGTAGCAGCCTCAGCATATAGAAGAATGCCAAGCTCCACTCTTCTAGAGAAAAATAACACATCCTCATGAGAGATGATGGTAGTATGCAAACACTGGAAGAAGCATTTATTAGAAACATGCTGTTTATTCATCACTATGCTGGTTAACACAGGGGATCCAAAACAAAAAGACATGGTATTTGCCCATGAGAAGCTTTTTATCAATTAGGGAAGACAAGGGTCTAACATATTTACAGCAACACCTAGAGGACAAGTCCAAGTTCAGGTAAAACATAAGGCTCTAAAAGACTACCTGGAGCAGACTAAATACACGTTGTTGGAGCAGTTCTGAGTAAAGGTAGATTGTTAAGGGGTGAGGTGACTAAAATATGATGGTGCTTCAGCTGCTGGTGCCATACTGACACTAAAGCAAAAGACTGAATATTGACCTTAATACGAGTAAGATTTAGGTTAATATTAAGGAATAACTTTCATTAATTAAAAAAAAATACTGAGCTCTGTTTATACTACTTTCTGGGACTGAGGAGAAGTCAAAGGAAATATAGTAAGTGGTTCTGCCTTACCCACGGTTTCGCTTTTCATGGTTTCAGTTACCTGCAGTCAACTGAGGTCTGAAAATATTAAATGGAAAATTCCAGAAATAAACAATTCATGTTTTAAATTACGTGCCATTTTGAGTAGCGTGACGAAATCTCGCGCTGCCTTTGGCCTTTGTCCGACGTAACACGCCGTCCGCCTTTCAGTAGCCACCTCGGGTATCAGATCAACAGGTAACCCTTATTTTACTTAATAATGGCCTCAAAGTGCGAGTGGAGTGATGCTGGCGATTCTGATGTGCTAAAAAGAATCTGTAGAGTGCTTCCTTTAAGTGAAAAGGTGAAAGTTCTTGACTTCATAAGGGAAGAAAAAAAATTGCGTGCTGAGGTTGCTAAGCTCTATGGTAAGAACAAACCTCTCCACAAAACTGTGAAGAAAGAAAAAGAAATTCGTGCTAGTTTTGCTGTTGCACCTCAAACTGCTAAAGTTACGGCCACAGTGCATGATAAGCGGTTAGTTAAGATGGAAAAGACATTAAATCTGTACAAGAAGATATTTTGAGAGAGAGATCACATTCACATAACTTTTGTTACAGTATATTGTTATAATTGTTCTATTTATTATTAGTTGTTGTTAATCTCTCACTGTGCCTAATTTATAGATTAAACTTTATCGTAGGTATGTATGTATAGGAGAAAAGGTATATATAGGGTTTGGTACTATTCGAGATTTCAGGCATCCACTTGGGCTTTTGGAACATATCCCCCCCATCACCCCCCCAAGGATAAGGGGGGGAGGGCTACTGTACATACTTCTTGCTCTTCATAAACTTACAGTTTGGTCGTAGATACAAGGCATTTGTTTTGAAGTGTAAGACATAGATAAGGAAGTTGATGATTAAATACTAAAGGAAAGATGTTAACAGGAAATCAAGTGAATATCCTAGAGTGATCTCAAAGAAGAGGATTAGTGACTACACGGTGATGTGGAAATATTGTGAGCTATGGAGTCATACAGATTGTGTTCAAATGCAGGCTCTGATGCTTAGCGGGTGTGTGACTTTGCTGATCCTCTGTTTCTTTATCTGTAAAACTAGGGGTGTAATACCTAACTTGTAGGGGATCCTGTGAAGATTGTCAATAATGGATGCATTGGTTTGGGACTTCATTTTGGGGTAGTGAAAATGTCCAGAAGTTGATTGTGGTGATGGTTGCACAACTCTGTTAATATATTAAAATCCATTGAACTGTATACTTTAAATGGGTGAATTATAAGGTGAGATATATATATATATATCTCCAAAAAAGTTAAACATAAATTTACCAAATTGAAAAAATTTACCATATGATCTAATAATTCTACTCCTAGGTATAGAGACAAGAATAATAAAAACATATTTGAATGTTCGTAACAGTGTCATTACTAATAGCCCCAAAGCGGGCACAACCTAAATGTCTATCAACTGGTGAATTGATTAGTAAAATGTAAAATATCCATACAATGGAATATTATTCAGCCATAAAAAGGAATGAAGTTCTGATGGATAAATCTCAAAAGTGTCATGGTAAGTGAAAGAAGCCAGATGCAAAAGACCACATATCGTATGATTCCATTCATAGGTAATGTCCTGCAAAGGCAAATCTGTAGAGACAAATAATAGATTAGTCGTTGCCAGGGGCTGGGGGTGGGAACAGGGAGTGACTGCTAATGGGCACAAAGGATATTTGGGGAGTAATATAAGTATTGTAAAATTGGTTTGTGGTGATGGTTGCACAGCTCAGTAAGTTAACTAAAAACCATTGAATCGTACATTCTAAATAGGTGCATTTTATGGTATGTAAATTATACCTCAATAAAACTGTAATGGATTCAAAGTGTCAAGTAATATATGCTTAATATATTATAATATAATTGCTTTTATCTTTGTTGAAGCAATCAGGGAAGGCCTTCTGAAGAAAAGGACCTTTCATGATGGGTGGTGGGTAGGTTTTGGCTAGATAATGGGGAAGGAAAGAAGGAAGGATAAGGAAATAGTGTGAGTAGTGGCCTGGAGTGAGAAATAGGCCTAATGTAATGAGTGTTACTTTAGAGCTAACTGGAGTATGGAGTCTACTAGGGGCTATTGGTAGATAAGGAACTGCTGCAATCAGACTGAAGACTGGTAGTGTACAGTTGACACATACCAGTGATGAGTAGGTAGAAATGAAGAGGTCTGAGTGACAGAGGACCCAGGTGATAGTGACAGTTTGTCAGCTGGCTGGTGCTGATCCAAACCATTTAGAGGCCGATTTCGTTCGGAAGAGCTTAGGTGATAGGATGTGATACTGGTGGGGTGTGATGTGGTGTGACAGGTGTCTAAGCAGTAACTTACATAGTAAGATCCGTTTTATGTCTGAGCAAGTATGCTAGAAGGGCCAGCCTGAGGAGTCAGGCCCAGAGTGACTAGCTTGGGAGCAGGTAAGGTAAAGATAGAGTTGTGGACACATGTAGGTAAAAAAAAGTTGTGATCCAGCTGGCTATCTTTTCTCTGGCTGCTCTGGAATCAGGTAAGAAGCGCTGACTACACTACCTTCCAGTCTTATGAGTTAATTACGTAAGCAGCCCCGTCAACATTATGGCTTTCCAACAAATTCAGTGAGGTCTCTGGGGGAGAAGTCTCCACATGTCTTCTCGAAGTTGTCTAGAATTTTAAAGATTTCCCACCCAACTGGAAGCAAATCTTTACAGTGCTTAATCTAAGCGATGTGATAAGATCATGACCTTTTCAGAAATGCCCTTGCTGTCAATCCTAATTCCACTAAATTTTACGTGACAGGGGAAGAATGAAACATTATAAACTAGTTTGTCAAGCATCTCAGTAATCTACTGTGGCAATAATCTGCTACAGCTCAGCTCTGCAATGATGGGGTCTGGTGAGTGATGTTCTTTAACTTGGAAGGAAATTATTAAGTATTTGGCCATTGATTAATGAAGTAAAAATGCACTAAGTAGACCTTGAAGTGATAAACTAAATAGAAACCTTGACAGCCATCAGTCCCTCCTGCCCACTATCCATACTGTGATTTATTTTGAAAATGATGACTGTTCATTTTCTTACCCACATACCTACAATGACTCAGAAAAACCAGTGTTGACAATCAACAGATACAGAAATGAAAAATACTGCGGGTAACTCCTATCTTGAGTTTTAATCACCATTATAAAAGTGAAAAAAAGTGCCTATAAAGGATTAGAGTTGTGAAAGCCCATCTTTCCTCAAACGGCTGTTCTGATGTATAAATTAAAGAGCTATGCTATCACTTTTTGATAATATAAACATAAAAGATCAAGGAAATTGAAATTGCATCTTTATTTTTTCAGGTGCACTTTATGATTGGTCATAACAACAAAGTAAGTATGTGATATTTTTGAGTTGATCATCCATTAAGTTTTAGAACGCTTTTAATCTCTTCTTCATCAATGTGTCCCATTTTCCCAAAGACCATAGATACTACAGTTCACAAACTGAAGAAATGGGATTATTTTGGTCATTATTGCTTTTCTTAATATTTTCATGAGTTATCAAGTTTCTTTCTGTTAAAATTGCCCTCTGTATCCACAAAGATTATTGAGAGCTTAGAGGATTGACAGCATACAACATATTCGTTTTTCTGCCTCCTGCTTTTGTGCCTCAATGTGATACACAGGGTACAGTCTGAAATATTTGATACTCTTATAGACTAGCAGCTCATGAATCCCTGTTGAGGCTTGTTTGCCATGAATAACTCTTTTTTTTTTTTTCTGTCCAGGTTAGATTTTAGCATGTCATGCCAGACTATATATAGTTTTTGAAACTTCTTTCTAGAGCTATTCTCTCGATGTGATCATAAGGCAAATGAATGAAAACCTCCCCCTTCATCATAAAAAGGCTTTACCGAACATGAACATAATGTAACATTCATAATGGTCAGAACCAAATGATATATAGAACCAAGGTGGCATGGAAGATTCTACTAGAGATGGAAGGCTTACCAGTGTTGCCTTGAAGCTTCTTCCCTAGACTTCAAACGTTTTTTGTTCATTACAGCCCCTCAAAATTTGAATACTACAGCCCTAAACCTTGCTTCGTGACAGTCCCTGTGTGGGCAACTTATTTACCAAGAATTATAATTTCTTAAAAAGAAAGTGAGAAGATACTAGTTTGAGAACAGAAATCAATTCTTCATATCTTGGTGCTCAACAGGTATGCTTATGAATTACTGATATATAATAGTAGATGGCAGTTCCTGCATCACTGCCACTAAAAGATAAATCTATGATGTATTATTACAGCTTTTATTGTTTCTTAAAACATCATCAGATTGATTTTTAGAGTAGCAAGAATATAATATTAAATACACAAGATACCCTTCTCATAAAGGAGAGGAAAACCAGCCTTCTTTGTGCCTGAGCACTCTAGTGTCAAAATGGGATGACATTTCTGAGAAACTTCTTGTTTCAGCACAAAAAAATGTATACCTGTTTCATACTTGACTTTAAAAAATGCAGAGCCAGTTTGTTGTAGAAGAAAAATCACAGGACCAAGAGAAAGAAAAGCCAATGTTTTAGTCCTACCGCTATCACTAACAAGCTGTATGACCTTTACCAAGTCACTTAAGTTCTCTGCACCTTAGTTTCCACCTCTGTACAATTTTATGGTTAAATTAGATGACCTTCAGGTTCTCTTTTGGTTTTAATATCTTATAGTCTAAAATGATTAATGTACATAATACATATGTACTTTATTTATAATTATGTACCTTAGTTGTGTGACGTGACGGCAATATAGAAGTGAAAATGAACTAGTCCCTTTCCCTTCACACGTAATAGTGAAGGACATGGTTCTATAATATAGAAAATTCTTGACTAACTAGATACTTCGGGAAAGGGATGTTAATTGAGGCTTTTAAAAAATTAAGTAGTACAGCTATCTTTTATTTCAGTCTTTGTGTTTAAAACATTTTATAAAACTGTAGTCCATTTTACTACCTTAATAAGTACAGTTTAGTGAACATAATTGAGTTTTATTTTAGTATTTGGAATATTTTTTCAGGGTCTCAAGTTCGTAATTCTGAAATCAGTCCTTATTGTACAGGAAAAGCAAGAGATTGTGATGAATTTATATTGGACCACACCATTTCTTAGGAGATGAGTTTGGTTTTCTTTAAGTACATTCAAGATATCTGCTTGCTTAGTCACCATGTTTCTTTTTCTCATAAAAGTTGAGTATAGAACATGAAATAAAATGTTTCGTCAGTTCGGCTTCAGTTAATTAAGGTTTTACTGTACATAAAATCCTAATTAGTAACATGGGAATCTGGTTGGGTTTTTGGGAATTAGTACATTCAGCTTTCAGTGCCAGATTTGGTTAGGAACATGGGCTGACTACATGATGGTATCCAGAAGAGATCAACCAGAAAGGTAAAGGTAAAGCATGCGGGAGTTGCTATTTTTTTACCCAGCATTATTGAGATATAATTGGCATATAAGATTGTGTAAGTTTAAGATGTATTATGCAAAATGGATAAAGAAATTTAAAATATTTGTGTTGAGGGAATTCCCTGGCAGTCCAGTGGTTAGGACTTGGTGCTGTCACTGCCGTGGCCCGGATTCAATCCCTGGTTGGGGAACTGAGATCCTGCAAGCTGCGTGGCGTGGCCAAAAAAAAAAAAAAAAAAAATCTCTCTCTCTCTATATCTCTCTCTATATACATCTATATGTATATATATCTGTATATATCTATATACATATACACACACACGCACATATATATGTGTATATATATTCGGGTTGAAGAAAAAAGAGCAGGAGATAGATCTATCTTTCATCTCTTTGAAGAGCTCTCTTATGGAAGAGTGAGTAGAATTCCACTTGGAAGGGATCTGAAAAATTGTCTATTCCAATACCTCCTCTTATACATATCCATATAATATTTGAATCCCTTCTACAGCATTCCATTAAGTGACTGAGATCATCTGGAGAACTTCTGACGCAGCCCATTCCACCCATGACTGCCCTTGTTAGCTTTTCATTATATTGATCTCAAATATGTCCATCTGCTTGCTGGTTTAAGCTGTACAGGATATGGCTTTCATAGCACACCCCTTTCATACCATAACCCCTCAGTTACTTGAATAACAGTTAATCATGTCCTCTTATTGGATCTGATTTTTGCCCCAGAATCTTAACAAGTAGACTTGTTCTCCAGAGGGTGGAGGTAGCACCAAGAACACTCCACTGCTTAAAATCTGCTGTTGGCTCTCTGTTGCCCGAGATATTGTACCAAGTTCCTTATCATGGCATTTAAGGATCTGCCTACCTTTGGCCTTAATTCCCATTATTTCTCCCATGCCGGCTTTACTCCAACCTCCTTTGACCTTTCTCTGTTTTATTAATGGGTTATTTATTTTGTTTTCATTCATGCCCCTCTTCTAGAATAGCTTTCTTTCCCTTCTGAGACCAGTGAACTTTCAAGTTCAAGGTTCAGGTCAAATGTCCTCTCTTTTGTCAAATCTTCCTATGCTTCTCTTCATTCCTATCTCCTTCCATCAGAAAACTATTCCCTAATATGTTCTTTTAAAAAAAAAAAATCATTCTTTTTTATGGCTGAGTTATATTCCATTGTATATATGTACAACATCTTTTTTTTTTTTTTTTTTTTTGGCTATGCCACATGTGGGATCTTAGTTCCCTGACCAGGGATCGAACCCATGCCCCCTGCATTGGAAGCACAGAGTCTTAACCACTGGACTGCCAGGGAAGTCCCCTAATATGTTCTTATACTCACAGCCCATAACTCTTTTAAATCATTTATAACATTTTATCATGTTTAAGTTTTATGTATTTGCCCAGCTGGTATGTGAACTCTTGAGGTTAAATACCATATCTTGTTCATATTTCTTTCCCATAGATTTAACATAATTGAAAAAAAATAATGTAAAATGATATATAAAGTAGTATTTCATTTCATTGGTCATAAACTTCATTCATCAGTTTCATAGGATGTTACCTAATTTTACCTTTCTGAAATGTGATTCATTCAATCTGTAACTTCTTTTGTTAGATTTCTGTCATATACTTTTCTTCTCAACCTTTGTCTTTCCAGATTGAAGAACCTTTTTTTGTTCCCCATTCCATTAATTACGTTTTTTTCTGGATCTTTTCCATAACTGTTGTGGAGCAGAACACGGAGCAGGAATAATTGGGGAGGGGTGGGGAGAGAGGCACCATGGCAACCGATAGCACCATTCATCCTAGGTGAAAATTCTCAGCATTGTTCTACTACCATCACTACTTCTTTCATTCTTGCTTGCTTCCCCCAGGACGGCTTCTGATTCTCACTGAATCACATAGCAGTTGTGATTATTTCCAAGTCAGTGGCTTACTATTAGTTTGTCTTTTTTTGCTCAATAATGCAAATCCAGAGAGTGTCGTCCTTAAAATTATGTGCATTTTAGTGTGTGGTACTAGAATGTTATTTCTTACTCTTCCTTTGAACATGCATCTTCCAAAGCATTGCAGATCAATTCTAAATCCACTTTTCACTGGAATTTATATAAAATTACAGGATATTTCAAAGCCAACTTTTATTCTCTCAAAAAAGGAGAGGAAGGATGAGAAGGAAAAGTATAAAGGTTGAATGGGAGCTTGAAGTCAGTTTCTTTAGGTGAAAGCTTGAAAACAGAAACAGTCTCCTTCTGAAACAAAAAACAAAACAAAAACAAGAAACAACCACCTAGAGAGGCCATTTCAAACTTTGGCAGCAGTAAGAAAGCTGTGGCCTGCTACATAGATCAGACATGATAGAAGTTTGCCTGCCTCACCAATCTTTGAATAGCAATTCCTTTTAATGACTGAACTTGAGTTACTGAAAGCCCAGATAAGTGATAACAGTCGATCAACTGGAACCCAAGAAGTGATGAGCAAAGTTGAATGGTTTTTAAAATACAGGGGAGCAATAGGAAAAGCTTTCATTAGATAAGCTATATTTTCCCTTCCCTGTCAACAAATAGTATTTCAAATTCTTTAACCGAGAGTCTCTGGCAAAACGCCCCTTACCCAGAAGGCTCCAACATGATAAACTGAAATCTATTTGAACCCCAATGTTATTCTGGGAATAAATGCCCTAAAATGCTTGGGAAGCTCTTCATGTCATTGGATTTTTTATGAGACTGGATTTTCCCCCAGATCCCTTGACTTGAATTCTAAGGAGAATGAACCCTTTCTTTGGGGGTGTTGAGGCAAGAATGAGCTGTTAACATTTGGTGTGCATCTCTGCAAAGCGATGTATTATTATGGTGAGCAGTGAACATTGATCTCTGAGCTGCCATTTCTATTTCTGAGAAAAATTACATTTGAAAGTCACTGAAAATGAAGCATTTATGCTTTAAATTCTATATCTATAAATACTGTATGTTTAGGCCTTTTACTTTTTCCTTATGTGAGATATTTCTGCCTTTAAATAAATGACACATTTCGGTTCAAATATGTAAGCTGAATCAAAAACTAGAAGGAGCTATTCTAATTTGAAGAAACCCTGCTTGGGAAAATTCATAGCAGGCTCACTCTTCTTCTGTGGCCTTTTAGGGCTTCTGACCTTCTGTCTCAAGCATAGAATTTTGGCTCCAAGTTCCTTTTTTGCTTGTCCTGGCATTTGCTCTGCTAAGAGACAGCTCTTTAAAGAAGGATAGTGTGAATTCCTACCAGATTGAACTAATGTTGTAAAAAATGGACCTGAGTTTGAACCAACCAACCAACCAAACAACAAACAAGAGACCATTTAAAGCAATTAGAACTGGAAATAAAACTATGTTTGCCTGAATCACTGAACTTAAAGTTCTTAGCATTCTCTGCACTGAATATGTAGTGTGGAGTTATTTCATTCAGTTTAATTCACTAAGTCAAATGATGGCTTATTTTCCTGCTTTGTTACTGCCTTTGAAAAAAATCATCAGATAGTCTTTAAAAATTAACACAATAGTGATAGAATTATGGTATATTTTCAATTTGAAAATGACCTTAGAGACTAATCTGACTGCCTTCTTTCTCAGATGACAAAATTGAGAGAGACCCAGAGAAAATGAACTAAGGCAGGTCTTATATAACCTTGGTATCCTCTCAGTTCAGTGATCTTTCCAATACTGCAAGTTGTTCCCTCTGTAGTCAACTCTTTGGGGATTGTAACTTGAAGAGAACAATAATGAAGGGCGTTAAAAGTTGCCACTAAGTTTCTGTTCCTCTTCATTAGCATAAGTAGCTAGGCTCAGAATTAGGTTTATTGGAGGGAGGGACTCTGGGCTAGAAGCCGGTAGTAGATGGAACTGGGGAAGGTTGTCACAGACCCTCTTGAGTTTCAGAGAAAAGCTGACCCAGACAGAAATTTATCTGTGAAATACCCTTAATTCTGTACCAATCTTGTGTGCCTTAGTTCCCAGCTTCCCACCAGTTTGCCTCTTTAAGGCACAGACTTAGGCTTGGCAAAATCCTTATAGGTATGTAAGTCATCTATTCCTGTTGTTTGAGTCCTTTCCACAACTTTCTTGACAAGTGGCAATTAAAAACATGCAGGGATGACATATCTTCATGCTGTTCAACTATCCTCGTCACTCTCTTCTGAACATGCTCTATTTGGTCCGTGGCCTTTTAAAGACGGGGAACCCATAGTTGAATACAACACTCTAGGTATAGTTTGGGCAACCCAAATTAGATCAAGAATATCATATTTCTCTTCCTAGAGTCTACGTTTCCATTCACACAGCCTATGCTCACGTCAACCACATCATCCTGCCAACTCATTGTGCTTACAGTCAACTAAAATCTCTTAGTCTCTATACACACACTATTTTAAAGCCAATTTCTCCCATGAGGTACGTATGTAGTATAGATATTTTTTAATGCAAATGCAAGATTTTATATATCTGTGTATGAAATTATAACATGTCATATTTGGCTCATAGTTCCATCCTGGCATGAATTTGGGGCATCATGATAGTATTATTCAACATGTTAGCTATTCTGGCTAGCTCTGTGTCACCTAAGAACTACTTCCTCACCCATGGCATGGATTTAAAAAAATGTTAAATAGGATGAAGGAAAGGAGATCGCTAGAGACAAATTAACCAAATTAAACCTTGGTATGGTTGTTCATTCATTTATGTGTTAACTTAATTGGCACCGTCATTTGTCTCATATATTGTTTAAACTCACCTAATAGTGTATCACGAAAGACTTTGCAGGATGCTTTGCTGAATCTGAAACATCTACCTATTTCCCTGTTCTGTCAATTAGTCAACCTGCTCAAAAGGAAAGTGAAGTTAGTCTGTCAAGACATATTCAGAGTTGCCTAGTCTGGCTACTGGTTCTGGATGCATCCTAGTCTCAGAGCTAAGTCAGTACTCTCAGAAGTCTCTCATGCGGGCCAAGAAACATAAGTGCTTTTAACAGTACTTCCTCATGAATCCTGGGCTTCAATTTATTCTTACTAATGACTGTTATTCTTTCGAGTTCAAAAATCTCTTTGACAGAAAAGACAGATGCAAAATAGGGGTTATCTACTTAGTGATTCCAGGATTTGTTAGACAACTAGCATCATTACACCACTGACTCGAGCAGGGTTCATATTCACTCATTTTTTATCATGCCCTGGATATAGCTTAAAAACCCTCCACCCCTGAATTTTTTGGCCTCCACATCTTTCCTAAGTTATATTAGGTTTAGCTAATCAGACCCTATTCTTGATGATATGCTATTATCCTCATCTTTTAGCATCATCTTTAAAAAAGAATCTGACTTTGTGAAAAAGTTCCCAATTGTAGCCATATCTTAATCTTAAGGAAATTTCCCTTTTATCTCCTGTCAATAGTACTAAGATAATGATGATGAAGGTTATGAAAATGACAGTGACAACAACAAAAGTATTCTAGGAGCTAACAGCTATTAAGCACTTACTAGGTGCCAAGAGCTATTCTGTTTTAGTCTGTTCAGACTGCTGTAACGAAGTACCATAGACTGGATGGCTTATAAACAACAGGCATGTATTTCTCACAGTTCTGGAGGCTGCGAAGTCCAGTATCAAGGTGCCCGCTGACTCAGGTTCTGGTGAGGGCCCACTTCTTTCTGTGCCTTCGCATGGTGGAAGGGGCAAGAGAGCTCTCTGGGGTCTCTTTTATAAGGGTACTAATCCTGTTTATGAGGATTCCACCCAAATGACCTAATCTCCTTCCAAAGGCCCCACCTCCTAACATTGTCCCATTGGGGGTTGGGATTTCAACATGAGTTTTGTGTGGATGCAAACATTCAATCCATAACATATTCCTGGTGCTTTTCCCTTGTTAATTCCTAATTTTTACAACAACCCTTTGAGATAAATCCTATCATCTCCATTTCACATATGAGCATAGGAAGGCATAGAGAGGTTAAGTAGCTTGCCCCAAATCCCATGGTTAGTAAGTCTCAGAGCTGGAAGCCCTGCTTTCTGATTCCATAGCCTGGGATCTAAACTTTTACTCTACTGCTTGAGAACACAGGTCAGACACTGAAAGGTTGAATTGTCAGGGGAATCATGATGCAGTCTCAGAACATCTTACGGGCAAACTTGTGGAGTGTACAGAATTAGTTTTTGGCATGCCTCATCTCCTCTTCTGCACATTTAACTACCCTACTGCTTCTTGCTGCCAGCCTCTAGGTTTTCTCTACTTGTCAGCTATCCTTAGAGCTTCAGCTAAATTGTAAAGTTCTAGAGGGTATGGTTCATGTTTCCCACATACTATAGCCAAGCACAATGTTAAATGTGGGGTGTATGTGAAATCCTTGTGGAATTAAATAAGTGACAAACTTTGGAATTCATTGTTCAAAAAAATATAATGGGCTGCGTTCTAGAGGAGGTGTGTGTGCCCGTGCACATTCAGGAGCTCAAACACATTCTCAGATGAGCTGTGAGTAGTGAGGGGAAACACAGTACCTGGCATAGAGCAGTGCTCAGTGACTGCTGAATGAATAAATGAATGAGTCAGAGAGGCAGAGAGAGCTTCCTTGGATTAAGATCCATATCAGTGGCCCCACTGCCTTATTTCTGCGAAATATATACTCTTTTGAACCATTAACTAATTGATCCAGTGTGTTAAAGTCTTTTATTCAGATCTGAGTCATAGTAATTATGCCAGCAGTTTACTATACTGTCTCATCACAAGTTCAATTAAAAACACAAGTGTGTATCTGTATGGGATGTGTGTTTATCTATATAATCTCCAAAGACAGATAAGAATATTATGTGTTTTTTGTTTGGGTAAACAGATCAACTCATAGTGTGTTTCAGGTAGGTGGATACAGTTTATTATCTTAGTATCTGGGTAAATCTTGAGGTAAAAATTGACTCAGACCTATTCAAATTTTAATATCAGACTTCAGACAAATCTTTTCATAACAAAAAATAAATGGAGACCATATGATGGCTTAGGTCTTTTATATATAATTATATGGTTCCCAGAGGGGAGTTATAATTGAATTATAAACTGCCTCATGAGTATTCTAGCCAGTGTTTAGAGAACCACGAAGCAGAGCTGAGCAATTTTTTTTTCACCAGCTAGAATGTGAACAAGACACCCTATAATTCAATTATAACTAGCCTCCAGGAACTATATAATCATATTATAAAGTAGTTTGGGGACACTGGGAAACTGAATGTTTTTCAACACATTGTATATGTTTAAATGATAATTTGATAATTTTACTTCCCCTCTCACCTTTCCTAATCACGCAGGTATGGGGACACGTTTTGTGACATTAGTCTCATGTACTTTAAAAAATTTTTGGAATAAATTATCATCCTGGGAAGTCCTTAGCTTACTCTCCTTTGATTGTAGGATTATCTGTACATACATACACATCACTTAAACTCTTTGGTCCTCAATTTTCCCAACTATAAAATGATAGATTCGATTTAGATGATATTTAAAGTATTTTCCAACAATTAGGGTGCTTCAGAGAAGAAGACCAATAGGATCAATTGATTGATCTATGATATAAATATATATCATATATATAGAACTATATATATACATATATATATAGAGAGAGAGAGCGCACGAGTGAGAGAGAGGGAGTTTAAGGAATTGGCTCACGTGCAGGGTAGGCTGGCAGACTGGAGACCCAGGGAAGAGTTAGTGTTGCAGCTTGAGTCTGAAGTCTGGAAGCAAAATTCCTTATTCCTCAGGCCACCTCAGTCTTTTCTCTTAGGCCTTCAACTGATTGGATGAGATTTATTCACATTATGGAAGATAATCTTCTTTACTCAAAGTCTAATGATTTAGATGTTAATCACATCCAAAAAAATACTTCCACAGCAACATCTAGACTGGTGTTTGACCAGTAAGTGAGTACTATGGCCTAGCCAAGTTTACACATAAAAGTAACCATCCTAAGTCTTTATAGCAAGAGAATTTTGTACTATTCAGGGTCTGCTTCTCTAGATTGTGAATTATCTTTTAGGAACGTGAATGTAAATTGGGAAGGTGAAACTTTAGCTCTGAAGCTTTGGTATAATTCAACATTGTCATGAGTATAATATAGAAAAGTAAATATTTTTATTTGTAACAAACTCATCCTAAGAAATATGCCTTCAGAAAAGAAAAACAACGTGTTTAAATCTGTTTCCTATTGCAGACTTCCTCGAATTTTCTATTCTATAAGTAACTGATGGTACAGTAACTCTCCGTAGAAAACCCACCCTTATCTGCTTTTCCACCATCTTACCATCTTACGGAGGTTTCCTCTGAGTAACTAATAGTTGTGGTGGCTATATTAATTTTTAATATTTGCACTAGTTTTTATTTAAAAGTAATGCATACACATGTACATTAATGCTCATAGCAGCACTATTCTTAATAGCTAAAAAGTGGAAACAACCCAAATGTCCATCAACTGGTCAATAGATAAACAAAATGTGGTATATACATACAATGGAATATTATTCAGCCATAAAAGAGGGTGCAGTTCTGATTCATGCTGCAGTAATGATGAACATTGAAAACATGCTAAGTGAAATAAGACATTCACAAAAGGCCACATACTGTATGATTCCATGTATATGAAGTATCATGAATAGGTAAATCATAGAGCAGAAACTAGATTGGTGGTTATCAGGGGCTGAGGGGGAGAGTGGGAAATGGGGAATGACTGCAAATGGGTACAGGGTCTCTTTCTGAGGTGAAGAAAATATTTTAAAATCAATTGTGGTGATGGTTGCACAACTCTGAAGAGACTAAAAACCACTGAACTGTGCATATTAAACAGGTGAATTGTATGGTATGTGAAATATATCTCACTAAAGCTGTTGAAAAGTAATGTACACATAGGAAAAGTTTCAAATAACACTGAAGAATATATATTGGAAAGTTAAAGTCTCCCTTTCACTCCCATCCTAATCTGCACTCACCCCGAGACTCATTCCTTACTGGTAACCACTGTTAATATGTCTTATCTTTGATTTTTCACTCAGTGGTGAAACACTGTTTTGTCCCTTGATTTTTCACTCAGTGATGTTTTAAAACTTTCTGTATCAGCACATATATATACAGCTTTAACATTCTTTTGAACAGCTGTCTAGTAGTCCTTTATGTGGGTACATCACAATCTTTTTAAACATTTCCCTCCCGCAGAATTCTTAGTTCTTTCCAGTTTTTGCAAAAATGCTGCATAGACATTCTTTCATATCTATTCACAAGACAGTAGAAACATATATCTGTAAGATAAATTCTGAGACATGAAATTGTCTAGTGAAAGGGAATGTGTATTTTATTTTATTTTATTTTTGAATTTTTGAATTTTATTTTATTTATTTTTTATACAGCAGGTTCTTATTAGTTATCCATTTTATACACATCAGTGTATACATGTCAATCCCAATCTCCCAATTCATCACACCACCACCGCCACCCCCCGCCACTTTCCCCCCTTGGTGTCCACACGTTTGTTCTCTACATCTGTGTCTCTATTTCTGGAATGTGCATTTTAGATTTTGATAAGTATTGATTGCTTCATTGCCCTATACAATAGTTGGACCAATTTAGACTCCCATTGACAGGGCTTGAGAGCACTTATTTCTCCTAATTAACACTGGGTATTATCAAACTCATTAATCTTTGTCAATATGACGAGTAAAATTTTTTTTTTCTCATTTCAGTTTTTAATTGTGAAGAAAGTTGATCATCTTATATTTTCTCATATGTTTTCTTCTTGTGAATTTTCTGTATGCTTTGTTCACATTTCTATTGGGCTATTGGTCTTTTTATTATTGATTTGTAAGAGCTCTCAAACATTAAGGAAATTAGCCCCTTGTCTGTCATAAATGCTGCCAAGATTGCCCACTTTTTCATTTTTCTTTACTGTCTGTTTATGATATTTTTTGGATGGGTACTTCTTTAAAGTGTTTGCTTTGTTGCTTTCAAATAGATTGGAATGTACAATAGAAAATATAGTTCACACTAAAATCACACCTTTATGTGACTTATTTTGTTTCGATGAGGCCATGAAGTCCCCTCTGGAGGAAACCCTCAAATTACCAGTGCTGTCAATACTCCACTTCACAGACCCTTGTCCTCATAGATATCAGATATTCCTTAATTCTCATCCTCAAGTTTAAGGGTATTTTTTGGTTGTTTATTTTTTAATTGAACACAGATTGATCAGTAAAAACATGATAACATTGAACAGATTTCAGATCTTTTTTCTTTTGCCAGGGCATTCTCACTTCACTCAATATAACAGCTGCCACAGTGCTTACATTATATGCTAATTTAACTCTATTACTCTTTTCTTATATACCAGATAAGAGTCTTTACAACACACGATTTTATAATGGAGACAAAAAGGCACAGAAAATGGTTTAAAGTAGAAAATGCAATTAAAAACACAGAAGACCTGACAATAGGGTATTATCTATTAGTACTACTTTCCTTTTCTCTTCCCTTCCTCCCTCTCTTCATCTCTCCCTCCTTCTCTCCCTCATTTCTATTTTAGTTTTTTCATTTTTGCTTTTTTTCCCTTCCCTCTTTCCTTTCTTCCTCCCTCCCTTCCTTGTTATGAAAGCAATTACACACACAGTAAAAAATATATGTGTGTGTGTGTGTGTGTAGATAGATATAGATATATCATTAGAAACAGGATACATAAAGTAAAACCCCTCCTACTCTGCATCCCCCCCAACTCTCCATTGAAATGCCCCAGAAGGTACAAGTTTTTTTTTTTGTATTTTTCTTGAAATTTCCTATGGAAATACAAATGGGTATGTGGGTGTGGGTGTGCAGTATATCATCTTGCAAGAATATATGCATACAGATGAGTGTGATTCCCTTAGGAATAATCATCTCAGCCTATACGCTAAATCTAGTGCCATCACTGCTAAACATTTTCTTAGGGTTTCTTTCTGAAGACTGCTTTTAGACCTTGCGAATTATCACGAAATGTACTCACTGGTGGAATTTGTTTTTTTGAAGATGGAGCTGATTTGGGGAGAATAAGCAAATGCTATTTGGAGTCAAGTCTGTTGAATATAGGTGTTCAAAATATGTAGTATGACCTTTGATCAAAAACTCCAGAACAGTAAAGCTGATTTTTTAAGCAGCCCATAAACAAACACTAAAGATAATCATCAATGAGGAATTGTATTTTGAGTAATGACAACATTGTTTGTATGTTTATGGCATCACAAGATGACAGAATCAATGAAGGAGCCAAGGCTCATTTGAATGTATGAATTCCACTGTACTGGTTTTTGGATGTCGGAGTTCTACTTATAAAATTTGCCTTAGTTCCCCTCCTTAAGAGAAGAAGCCTCATTCTAGGTCAGCAGTGTGGTACATCCAGCATAGACTTCTGCTTCTGACAGTAGCCCTGAGGGGTATAATGACAATCGCACAGGTGAGGAAGAGCCCCCTGAATTTTTTTGGCAGTCTTTAATAACCCGTTGTACAAAGACTCTTTTTTTAAAAAAGAAACCTATTTTTAAAAGGATGTCTGATTACAGTCTGTATCTGGCACAGATATATTGTTTTAGTTTGGCTTAAATTCATCTCTTATCTCTTCAGAGAAGTCAGATATACATCTTACGACATTCTCTATCATAATTCACATTGAGACACTTAAAAAAAACTTTTCAAAAGCTGTCATTTAATGAAATCATTATTATGTCCTGATATTCAAGAGTTTCTTGCTTCAGGACAGCTGCTATTTTCATTGACTTTGATGGCCTGTATAGAAGCTTAAGATTTAAATTAATGAAGGGCACAATAATAATCTATGGTCAATCTTTCCTAGTTTAGGTAAGAATTGTGGCACAAATAATTGCTTTTTGTTTTTCATTCTGTAACGTGTACAAATGCTAGATGCGGTAGAACTAGGAAAAGTATTGCACTGTGATTATAAAGAGGACTTGTGGTACCATGTGTTGGGCATGAAAGAAAGTAATTATCAAAGCCATTCATAAGAAGTGAAACTTGGTTTCTAAATATGACAGGGTAGATAGGAGGAGGCCAATGATTTGGATTCTTAGTAAGAGCCCTGACTTTCAAAATGAAGAATAGTCCTCTAAATTAACTGCACATTTCCATCAACATATTTTTTTTTCAGATGAAATGTGATGGGGCAATCCTGTGTTGTTAATCCTATGTTGTTCATATGTTGTTTTAAATATACAACTGTTCACGTCTATATACAGTGAAGCCCGTGTCAGGCAGTCCCAGTTCTTGTTAAATATGGGCTTCCATGTTTCTATTCACTAGTTTGTTCCTTTTTGGAACATGGCCCTTCACTGCAACTGAATGGGCAAAATGTGGGTAGAATCGTCTTCAAATGGTTTTATAGAATTTATGTTGACAGGATGTCATTCCTTCATTCAACAAGCATGTGTTGAATACCTACTATGTGCCCGTCACTGTGGTAGGAGCTGGGAATATAGAAATGAAGAAGATGGCATATGCCCTTGAGGAACTCACAGTCTGAGGACAGAGGTTGGAGTAAGGTACTGAGAAAGAAGTGTCTTTATGGTATTGATTGACTATACTAAAGGCTTTCTCAATCTCCTCCTCCATTAAATAAATAAAAGGCACACCTGAATTCAAATCCCATAATAATTACCTCACAGAATTTCGGTGAGCTTTATAATTTATGCATATAGTGTGACTAGTCTTTTGTGAACAGTCAATAAATGGTAAGTAAGAACATGATTATTAATATATAATTTGCTTATATGGATTGCAGTTGTGTGGCTGAGTTTTTTTTTTTCTTTTCTTTTCTTTTTGGAAACATGATTTTTACAATTTAAAAAGTGACAAACGTTAGAAAAGAAAATGACTATTTTCCCAAAGCCTTACAAGTGCTTATAGATCACACCAAACATGCTTTTATGGTGACACATTTCCTATCTGTCCAGCATGGCATGCATATTACGCTTGCCTTAAACACAATAATTTCATCTGCCACTTAACTCCTGTCTCACACATTTTTCCTTCCTACTTCCCTTGTAAGGGTCATGCTAAGGAAAAGTGTGCACAGAAAAACGTTACCCTCCCTTCCTCCACATGTCTCCTTTCTAGTCTCTGATATCTTCCTTGTCAAATTGAAGCCTTAAAATTGGACTCACTTTAGGACATGAAAAGCCAGCATTGAATAAAGAAACAGAAATACTTCAACCTGACTTATGGCAGAAAGTTTTATGTGCTGTTTTCCTGTCTCTGTCCTTTATGTCCCTGGTTTCAAGCTTTCTCTACTTAATGTTGAAACATTCAGTCATTGGGAAAAAACCAGCCAAATTAGATGGCAGTTTATAGACAGATTTTTTTTTTAACCGACTGCATTTCTCGAGCTTTTTGACTTTATGATATGTTGGTACAGACTTAAATGTATCTTTCAAATGAGAGATAATATTTGCATTGGAGTAGGAGTGTCAACTTAATCACATTTTGTTTTTGTTAACTGACTATTAAGCCTAAATTCATTTTTAGTTTATTACTAGTAAAAAGCCCAGTAAGTAATTTTACTTCCTTAGTAAATTCAATAAAGGCGTGGATAGCACACTGTATATGTGTATATTAAGGAATACGTGTGTATCATGTGCCAGCTATTGTGAAACATACTGAGGAAGCAGATAAGATGCTACCTCCTTCCCTCATCTTGAAGAAGGGTCACAGTGTAAATAGAGACTTACTGTAGAAATTTGGTGAGTGCTATGATAGAAATATGAACAGATAAGATAGGGCAGTTATCTTTTCAATAACTATCATTTATTCATTAAATATTTCTTGAGCACCTACTATATGCTAGTTACTATGCAAAGCATATTTTTATACCATTCGGTAATTATCCTTCAGCATACTTATTACAATTTTAATTTTATAACTATTTCTTGTCTGTCTCATTATTAATTCCAGAAAGCAGAGACTGGGTCTGTCTTTTCATTGCTAATTACCCAATGCACGGGGCTCCTGCCTCCCCCAGCAAAGAACTATCCAGCCCCAAATGTCAATAGTGCTGAGGCTGAGAAGCCTTGCATTAGATTCTAATAAAAGAAGGGAAGATCAGTGTACCGGGGAAAAGTACAGAAATAGTACAAGAGAAACCTGAATTCAGTTCAGCAAACTTTATTGAGTATGTATTGTGTACTAGGTATGAGGGTGAAAGACATCGTTCCTCTCCTTAATGAGCTTAATCTACCAGGGAAAACATAGGTAAACTCCAGAAGTAGTACAAGTGATATAAATAATTACACTGTGCAAAGGACACATTGAGAAGGGGTGACTAACACATTTTGAAGAGGTCAGGAAAAGCTTCCCTACAGATAAGACACTTGAATAGATTTTAAATTGTGAATAAGAATTAATCTTTCTGAAACCTTTGGAATCACTGAGGGCAGAGAATTAGAAAATGGACTACAGAACCTTAGAAATGGACTAGGGAGCCAAAATTAAGGCTTAGGAACACAAGAGAAGGGTATGACATTCCCTAAGCTAGCAAGCAGGTTCATCCCAGTGGGTCCTGGAACAAAAATACAAATGTAGCCTCAGGCCTGCGAACTGACCCCCTTCCTTGCCATCCGCAGCTCTTTGTAGACAATTTGGGCAGAGAACTGTGGGGCACAACATGGTCTGGATGGAGGGGAAGATCAGGCTCAGTGTGGGCATGGCTCCCTGGGCTCTGCAACATTCTCATTCTGTGAGCAAGAGAGTGTCTAGGGTCCTCTAAGGTGAGGTGCAAGGCCGGGGTGTCAGCAGCTGGAAAACCCAGAAAATGCAGCTAGAGGCTTGGAGTCAGTTAAGTAGTTACAAGTCAGGGCACAGAAAATACAGATTACCTTAGGTAATGGATATACTCTGGATCTAGGATAGCTTTTGGATAGTAAACATGAGACACTGTTAGCAAGGACATCTTCATCCTGAGGCCCCAACCTCTGAAACAACTGTCTCAACCAGAAGCTTCTTGTGTATCTCCTGCTAGTGAAGGAACAAATACAAAAGTATTGTAGATAAGTGAGTATTTCTTCAAAATAATTCAAAATTTGGGGTATATAATGTTCATTCTTCTGAAACACTCTTTTTTTGCTGTGCAGGATTGTACCTAGAGATGGTATAGGCGGTTTAGTTGATTGTATCTTGACCCTTGTGCCCATGCTGTAAATTCTGATGTCAATTTAATTAGCTCGTTGTAGAGCTATGGAATTTTTTAAAGCTAAAGAGGTCTTTAGAGCTTATATAGTCTAATGGGGTTCAAAATTATACCTTTTATTTTTTAAGCAACAGAAACTTCTGTTTCTGAGACAGCATAGCCGTAGTGGTGAACAGTGTGCGTGGTGGAGCCAGACTGCCTGGGTTCAAATTTGCATCTTTTTTTTTTTTTTTTTTTTTTTTTTTTATAAGCATTTATTTTATTTTATAGCTACTTTATTTATTTATTTATTTATTTTTGGCTGTGTTGGGTCTTCGGTTCGTGCGAGGGCTTTCTCCAGTTACGGCAAGTGGGGGCCACTCTTCATCGCGGTGCGGGGACCGCTCTTCATCGCAGTGCGCGGGCCTTTCACTATCGCGGCCCCTCCCTTTGCGGGGCACAGGCTCCAGACGCGCAGGCTCAGTAGTTGTGGCTCACGGGCCCAGCTGCTCCGTGGCATGTGGGATCTTCCCAGACCAGGGCTCGAACCCGTGTCCCCTGCATTAGCAGGCAGATTCTCAACCACTGCGCCACCAGGGAAGCCCCAAATTTGCATCTTTTATTTACTGGCTATGAGAACGTGGGCAAGATCCTTAACTTCTCTGTGTCTCAGTTGTCTCATCTGAAAAAATGGGGATCATGTGCTGATTAAATCAGCTAATGCATAAAAAAAGGCTTAGAACACTGCTTGGCACCCAAGAAAGTATCATTAAAATGTGTATTATTGGGCTTCCCTGGTGGCGCAGTGGTTGAGAATCTGCCTGCCAATGCAGGGGACACGGGTTCGAGCCCTGGTCTGGGAGGATCCCACATGCCGCGGAGCAACTGGGCCCGTGAGCCACAACTACTGAGCCTGCGCGTCTGGAGCCTGTGCTCCGCAACAAGAGAGGCCGCGATAATGAGAGGCCCGCGCACCGCGATGAAGAGTGGCCCCCGCTTGCCGCAACTAGAGAAAGCCCTCGCACAGAAACGAAGACTCGACACAGCCATAAATAAATTTTAAAAAAATGTGTATTATTTTTCCAAAAAATAATCTTTTATAGAACCCAAACCTATACAGCAGACAAAAGAAAACCATTTTGGTTGAACGGGAGAGGGTGACAGAAGTGACATTGCTGCTCAGCCACACTCCACCCTACAGCCACTACCAATGTGGAGCCATTCCTTTTTCTTCCAGTAGAGGCAGTCTGGAGAGACTTTGAAAACCTGGAAATAATTTGAAAACCACCGATCTAAGCCAGTCACCTCTTTTTGCAAATGAGAAAATTGCTTTAGGTGTATTAACTCAGTTAGTCCTCACAAAATTTCCCATTTTGAAAAAAGTTCAATAACTTGCTCAAGGTCATGCTACTAGTAAACTGCAGAGATGGAATTTGAACCCATGCAGAAAAGCGTGTCAAAGGATACAGGTATTTTTACATGTTGGCTCCCACACCTACCATCTTCCCCAAAGAGGACTTTGTCATAGATTAGATATTTGATTTTGAAGTCATCTCAACTTTGTTTAATCTCAATTAAATTAGAGCATAGTAAATTAGAATATAGTAAACTTTCAATCAATATTACCTAGTATTTTTCTTTCCTACAATTTTCAGTCACTTTCTACTGTTTTTTATAATAGTTTTAGCATCTATCATGTCAACATGCTACCTTAAAATTTATTTAATTAAATTTGTGCCACTTTTGGAAAATGTGTTTGGGCGAACAACCATTTCTCTGCTTCTGTTTTCTGTTAGCAAAGCCTGAAACATTTGTGTTCTGCTCATAAAAGTACTTGGTGCTGGCAAGCAATGGAGTGGGAGTTGTACTGTCTGTTTTATTTGAGGGATCTATCCATTGGATTGCAGGTCTTTTAAAAAATTTTAACAATATTGGTCTTCATGTGCAAAATGAACTAAATGTCCTTTTCATATTATTATTGTTATGATGATGATGATGGTGGTGATGTCTTTGAAGGAGGGGAGAAATCTGGTTGCTTGTTGTGTGGCACTATGGTAGCAGTTGAGCTTGCTCTCTCCCGTATAAAGTGTCTTCGGTTAAAACTGAATGTGTTAAATATCCCCACTGCATCCAATTACTTCAGTAATTGAAAAGGATAGCATTCCACTGTAATTATGTTTTCTCATTTCTGCATTTCTTTTAATTTATGGATGATAAAAAGTAAAGCAATGCAAAAAACAACCATTTGAAGAGCCATTTGGTGCTGTTCCTGTTTGACCCCGTCCATTTGATATTTCCAGATTTTCTGTGATTTTGGTCTGTCTCCCT
Organism: Balaenoptera musculus; assembly: GCF_009873245.2. Taxonomy (NCBI): domain Eukaryota; kingdom Metazoa; phylum Chordata; class Mammalia; order Artiodactyla; family Balaenopteridae; genus Balaenoptera; species Balaenoptera musculus. The sequence goes on along the minus strand of NC_045806.1, from coordinate 104,782,784 downwards.
AAGCATGGTTGGTTAGCTTCACTTGCTATTTTCAACAGCACATTAAATGTCCCCTGAGACCCTGCTTTCTGGCTGACATTTGATACTGTTTCTGCCGTCACTTTGAAGATTCTATACTTCTCCAGCTGTCCGGTTCTGGAGTAACCTGCCTGTGTTGCTTACATCAGAATCATTTAGAAATTACAAGGAAACATGAATGGGAATGTGATTGCATCAGTATTTCTTTCTTTTTTTAAAAAAATTTATTTATTTATTTATTTTTGGTTGCATTGGGTCTTTGTTGCTGCGCGTGGGCTTTCTCTAGTTGCGGCGAGCGGGGGCCACTCCCCGCTGCAGTGCGCGGGCCTCTCACTGCGGTGGCCTCTCTTGTGAAGCACGGGCTCCAGGCGCGCGGGCCTCACCAGTTGTGGCATGTGGGCTCAGTAGTTGTGGCTCACGGGCTGTAGAGCGCAGGCTCAGTAGTTGTGGCGCACGGGCCCAGTTGCTCCGCGGCATGTGGGATCCTCCCGGACCAGGGCTCGAACCCGTGTTCCCCGCACCGGCAGGCGGACTCCCAACCACTGCGCCACCAGGGAAGCCCTGCATCAGTATTTCTAATGAGCACTTTTTTACTTCCTATAGATGAAGTAATAGTGATAATAACAATAACAACAACAACAATAATAATAATGGAAGATGGAGGATGAAGGTGAAGGATGGGGAAGAGGAAGATACCATCAAGAAAGTGAAATGAATGGGGAAAATATTTGCAAACCATATGTCTGATAAAGGACTTATGTCCAGAATATATAAGGAACTCTTAGAAGTCAATAATATAAAAATAAATAACTCAATTAAAAAATGGGCAGATATCAGCAAGATGGTGGTATAGAAGGTATCACACTCATATGTCTCCTCAGCAACAATAATTTGACAGCCATCCAGGGACAAAAGCACCTTTGTGAGAGCTTTGAGCTCCAGGTAGGAGATTGTAAAACCTTGGTGGAGTCCAACACTGAGGAGGGCATTTTGAGAAGTCAGGCCTCTGCCCAGGTGGCAGATTCCCCAACCATGATCCCCCAGAACAGTTCTGTCTCCTCGTGGACTCAGTTATAGCCCTGTTTGGCTTTGGTCCTGCCTTACCAGCACCATCTGCTGAAGAACTTAGCAGAAATCATGCCCACTCATGCCCCAGATGACAGGCCTGCTGAACTCAATCCTGGCTGTGACTATGGCCTGGCTCCAGTCCCACACAGTCATCAGTCCTGCCTGGGGACTGGGCAGGAGACATGCCTGACTGTGCCCTGAGACAGGCCTTCATATCCTGAAATGGGCCTATGACTCAGTTCCAGCCCCTCTCAGCCATGGGTTGACAACACATGGCAACATTAGCCATGGCCTGCTCAGAGACCGGCTGGGACATGCACCCATCCATGTCCCTGAAGCAGGCCCTGTGACATCGGTCCAACTGCAGATCCCTGCAACTCAGCTCAAGCCCCTCTCAGCCATGGGCCAAGAATATTCTTGTCTACCCAGGAGCCAACTGGGAGCCATGCCTGCCTGTGCCTTTGGAGGTAGACCCGTTGACCTTGGTCCAATTGTGGGCCTTGAAACAGTCCTGTAACCTGGCTCCAGCTCCTTGCAGCCATGGCCTGGGAATAATCCTGTCTGCCCAGGGACCCAGAGGGAGATATGCCTGTCTGTGGCCCTGAGGCAGGCCTATAATCTTTGGTCCCAATTGTGGGCCCTGAAGAAGTCCTGTTACTCAGTTTCAGCCCCACTCAGCTGTGATCCGGGGCCAATCCCACCCACCCAATGACCTGCTGGGAGCCTTCCCAGGGACTCGGAAGGAGCCACAACTGTTTGCATACCTGGAAAACAGGCTTGCTGTCTGAAGACACTGGGGAACGCTTGTCATGGTGCCAGTGCTACTGACCAAGGTCCTGGAGGCAGTCTCGTCCACTCAGGGACCAGACAGAATCCACACTCACCTGCGACCCTGGTCATAGGCCCGCCAACCATGCACTCCACTGTGGACTTAAAAACAGCCACGTGACCTAGCTCCAAATGGCTTGACTATGACGCTGTACCATCAGATGAGGGACCTGACATAAAGACTTTACCAGCCAAAACTATTCTTTAAAGACTGGAAGAGATGTTTGCTTCTTCAAATGCACAAACACCAATGCTGGGCTATACAGATCATGAAGAATCAGGCAAACATGCTATCACCAAAAGAAACTAATAAAGTTTCAGTAAGTGACCCCAAAGAAATGGGGATCTATGAATTGCCTAACAAAGAATTCATATAATCCTCCTAAAGAAGCTCAATGAGTTGCAAGAGAACATGGATAGGCAGCTAAAAAAGAAAATCAGGAAAACCATGTGTTAATAAAATGAGAAGTTTAATAAAGAAATATAAACCTTAAAAGAGTGGAATAAAAATCCTGGAGCTGAAGAATACAATGATAGGACAGAAAAATTCAGTAGATAGCTTCAACAGCAGACTCGATCATACAGAAAGAAGAGTCATCAAACTCACAGAGGTCATCTGGAATTAGCCAGTTGAAGGAACAAAAAGAAAAAAGAATGGAAACCCACACGTATATAGTCAGAGGAGCCAAGAATATATACAATAGGGAAAGGATAGTGTCTTCAATAAATGGTGTTGGGAAAACTGGATACCCACATGCAGAAGAATGAAATTGCACCCTTATCTTGCACCATACACAAAAATTAACTGGAAATAGATTAATGACTTAAATGTAAGACCTACAGCCATAAAACTTCTTGAAGAAGCATAAAGTAAAATCTTCTTGATATTGGTCTTGGCAATGATTTTCTTTTTTTAATGTACAATGCTTTTAGATATGACACCAAAGCACACGCAAACAAAGTAAAAATAAAAGTGTGGGATTATATCAAACTAAGAAGCTCTGTATAGCAAAGGTAACAATTGACAAAATTAAAAGGCAAACTAGGGGAAGGGAGAAAATATTTGCAAATCATGTATCTGATAAGGGGTTAATATCCAAATATAAAAGGATCGCCTGCAACTCAATAGGTAAAAAACAAATAACGTGATTTTAAAAATGGACAGAGGACCTGAATAGACATGTTTCCAAATAAGACACACAAATGCTCAGTAGGTATGTGAAAAGGTGCTCAATATCAGTAATCATCAGGGAAATGCAAATCCAAACCACAGTGAGATATTATCACCTCATACCTGTTAGGGTGGTTATTATCAAAAACACAAGAGATAACAATTATTGGTGAGGGTGTGGAGAAAAGTGAACCCTTGTACACCGTTGGTGGGAATATAAACTGGTACAGCCATTATGGAAAACACTGTGGAGGGGCCTTAAAAAATTAAAAATAAAACTACGATATGATCCAGGAATCCGCTTTTGGGTATGTATACAAAGAAAATGAAAATGCTAATTAGAAAAGATTTATGCACTCCATGTTCATTGTACCATTAGTTACAATAGCCAAGACTTGGGAACAATGTAAGTGTCCACTGATGGATTAATGGAGAGAGAAAATGTGATTTTATATATAAATACACACACACACACACACACACACACACACAGTGGAATATCCTTCAGCCATAAAAAAAGAATGAAATCTTGCCATCTGCGAAATGGATAGACCCCGAGGGTATTATACTAAATGAAATAAGTCAGACAGTGAAAAACAAATACCCTATGATCTCACTTATATGTGGAACCTTAAAAAAAAAGCCCCACGCTCCTAGGTACAGAGAACAGATTGGTGGTTGCCAGAGGTGGAGGATAGGGGTTGGGTGAAACGGGTGGAGGGGGTCTAAAGGTACAAACATCCAGTTATAAAGTAAGTAAGTCATGGGGATGTAAAGTACAGGTTGCATCTTTGGAAGTTGCTAAGAGAGTAAATCTTAAAAGTTCTCAACACAAAAAAATTGAAACTCTTTAGTGACAGATGTTAACTAGACATGTTGTGATCATTTCACAATGTATACAGATATCGAATCATTAATACACCTGAAACTAATATAATGTTCTATGTTACTTATACCTCAATTTAAAATATAAATAAGTAAATAAAATAAAAGTAGATATTTCCCTTTTTCATAACTTAAAAAGATGATTTCATTTACTTTTATATTCTGTCAGTGATGAGCATTTAAAATGTTACCATTTTATCCTATACACATATCTTTGCCATTAAGACCGTCTATATTTATATGGGATGTTGGGTAGGAAGGCACACAGGAGTTTTGATTCCCCCTCTTGATGAAAAAAGCAACAGCAACAAAAAACATATGTCCATTTTACTTGAGTGTTCAAAGCAGCATTATTCATGATAGTGAAAAAATAGAAATTCACAAAATGTCCATCATGTGATGAATGGATGAAACAAAATGTGAAATATCCTTACCAGGGAATATTATTCAGCCATAAAAAGGAATAAAGTTCTGATACATGCTGCAATGTGGGTAAGCCTCAAAAACATTATGCTAAGTGAAAAAGCCACACACAAAAGGCCACGTATTATATGATTCCATTTATATGAAATGTCCAGAATAGCCAAATCCAAAGAGATAGAAAGTAAGATTATTGGTTGCCACTGAGGGAGGAGAAGACAATGGGGAGTTACTGCTAATGAGTATGGGGTTTCTTTCTCGGGTGATGGGAATATTCTGGATTTAGATACTGGTGATAGTTGCACAATTATGTGGTTATACTAAAAATCACTGAAATGTACACTTTTTTTAAAAAAGGGTGAATTTTATAGTATGTAAATTAGATCTCAATAAAGCTGTTACCAGTTTTTTTAAAGGGAGAGAATAATAGCCAACATTGAGCACTTACTGGATTCTAGGCATTAGGCTAATCATTTTGCAACACATGATCATATTTAATGTTCAGAACAATTGTATGTGCATAGATAATATACGTTTTCTCCTTTTTACAGATCTGAAAATTGAAGCTTAGTAACATTACTTAAGTTACTTCATAATGTACCCAAGGTCCCATAGGCTAAAAAGTCCAAGGACTGGAATTTAGCATCTAGATAGCCATCTGGCCATCTTGACTACGACATATTCTTCCTGCCTATATTTTTTATAATAACTTTAAGATATAATTAACATACCATATAGTTTGCCCATTTAAATGAACCACCCATCAATGTTTGTTTGTTTCTTTGCTTGAGTATACTCACGGATATATGCAACTGTCACGCTAGTCAATTTTAGGACATTTTCATCTTATAACACATACAACCCCTACCCCCACCCCCAGCCCTAAGTAACCACTAATCTGTCACTGTGCTGGTAGATTGATAATGCTACCTGTAGCCACTTGCGTCACTGTATTATCTGTTAAAATTGTGTTAGTCGATATAGATACAACCAAGGAATTGAGACCGTAGAGTTCCTTTTAAAAATGACTTGGAAACCTCCATGGCTAGAAAAGGGAATAACTGAATATGATTTAAATGGACCGAAGGCAAAGGAGGGACATTGCAGGTGTCGATTTGCCCTGTTTCTGGAATTACATTATTTTACTGAGGAGCTGGGTCTAACCAAAAAAAAAAAAAAAAGGAAATCTTGATTGCAAAAAGTATATTTTGCTTCTGAGCAAGGATACAGAAATTGTTAGGAACTTTCCTTGACTTTGAAATTGGCACAATGCCCTCTAGCTAAATGGTTTTGCTAAGTGGCTTTGCAAGAAAACCTTTCCTACCCTCCTTGTCCGGAAGCTACTGCTTTTCCTCCTGACCCTCTTGACTTCAGTTTGAGTGCATGTCTTCCAGTTAACAAGTAATTTGGGGGAGTGTCAAAAGGTAACTAGTGTCCCCTGGGTTACAATTAACCTAAAAATTAAAAGGTGGAGTTTAAAATCCTCATTAAGTATAACAAAAACATAAAAGAGAGTTTCTGAATTGGAGTTGGATTTAGAAAGTCACCTTTGAATTAATGAAACTGACCGTACTTGACTAAGTACCAGGCTAGGTATTTGAGAGAGGGTATGTGCTTAAGAGAGGATCTGTAGTATAGTTTAGTAGGGATTAGTGGTTTAGGCAAAACGAGTAGAAAGATATTCTTTCTGGGAGTCTTTTTCTGTGATCCCACTCACAGTGCACATACTAATGCCCTTGAGTTTTAATTACCACTAATTTCTGAAATATGTTTATGAGTGTTATATTATTGGAATTAAGAATTAGTGTTTTCTCATTTAACCTGGCCAGATATTTGGCAATGTCATATTGCCCTGAGAAATTCTTCATGATTTATTTTTAAAGATAGCATAATAAATATAGCTGGGGTTTCTAAAAATGATTTATAGTGAACTTACAGCTTAGTAGTGAATTCTAACTAATATGCATTACTCATAATGGAGGCCTATAGCTTGTCAACTCTGAGCCAAAAGTGGGTAACAATATTGTTATTCTTATTATGTAAACCTTAAGCACCTATTTTGTGCTTGATATACTCAAAGCATGGTGGATGCTTAAAATATTTAATAATTCAGACATGCCAGTGTTTTTAAAATAATTCTAAAAATTGGTTCTAAATGCAACAATGTTCTTACCCTAAAATAGCATTTAGAATCTCATTTTTTGGAAGTCAGTTTGTGACTTCTAGAAGCAGAAATATATAAATATAATCATCTACTGAACAGGAAACATTGGGGAAAGAATTGAAAAATACCACTGCTCTTTTGGAATATTCAGAACTGAATTGTTCCCCCAGAAGTGCACATGCTCTCTTCTGGTATTTCTATTAAATGGTGCCTGGGTAGTAATAAGCCTCAATTACTTATTCAAATGTATTCCTCTCACCCCATCCCCCAACACACACGTTTGAATGAGCAGATATGCTGTGGGTTCCATTGTCTTAACCTTCTCAGTTGCCAGGTTTTTAGGGACGTTCATTTGGAGGCATGGAAGGATTTAGAGGTCAAATGAAGATGACCCCACTGACCCACAGTCAGTAGGCCATGTCCCTTGAGTTTAGAAATGCAGATGACCTTGCCAGTTCCTCTGTTCCCTGTGGCGAACATTTCTGCAGCAGCTGGTTGGGTTAGACTTTCTTCTGTATCCATGGAAGAGAGAAAAGGGAACTGGCCCATTTGAAGATCAGACCCCCACCTCGGCCTCATTAGTGCTGGGCTTTAACCAATGGATATGGGATTATATAGAAGTGAGCAAGTAGCAAAGGGCAACTAGCAAGTTCATGGCTATATGACAGAGATATAGTGTAGATATCTAGGACATTTTCTTCATTAGGAATGCCTCTGAAAGGCTCAAGCGCTTGAGTTCTTTGGAGAGCCATTTAAGATATCTCATGTGTAAGGTTTCAAACAGATTCAAACTGAATTCAGACACACTGTAGGTTTTTGGACTGAGGTCAAAGAAAGATTTTTAGTTGGTATGAGTGCATGAGCAAGTTTGTCTCTTTGTGAAATGCAGGCATACAGATAAAAATAACACTTTCTAAAAGGGTAGTGTTTTTGTACTTATTTCCTTCATCCTTTAATAATATCAATAAAAAGTGAACAGATTTGGTTACTTAGTGGGCCTCCTCTCAGTTTAGTTTCTATCACCAGAAATGGATTGGCAAAATTTAGAATTCGAGGTTTTGTTTATTTTTAGTACTACTCTTCCAATATTTTGTTTTTTCCAAACTACCTCCAAGTCAGGAGTGCAAATATAGGAAGTGGTTGCTCTGCTTCTTAAGAGAAAAAGAAATGTTTCTAGTATTTGTAAATGGAAAATGGTATACTAATGCATATGAGAGTTTTCTCTTTTTTTTTGAATTTTTGAATTTTATTTATTTTTTTATACAGCAGGTTCTTATTAGTTATCCATTTTATACATATTAGTGCATATATGTCAATCCCAATCTCCCAGTTCATCACACCACCACCCCCCGGGTTTTCTTTTTTTTAATTGAAGTATAGTTGATTTACAATGTTGTGTTAGTTTCTGGTGTACAGCAAAGTGATCCAGTTATATATATATTATATATGTATATGTGTATATATATATATATATATATATAATATATATATATATATTCTTTTTCATATTCTTTTCCCTTATGGTTTATTACAGGTTGTTGAATATAGTTCCCTGAGCTATACAGTAGGACCTTGTTGTTTATCTGTTTTATATTATATATAGTAGTTTGTATCTGCTAATCCCAAACTCCTAATTTATCCCACCCCCACCCCCTTTCCCCTTTGGTAACCATAAGTTTGTTTTCTGTGTCTGTGAGTCTATTTCTTTTTGTAAATAAGTTCATTTGTATCATTTTTTAAGATTCCACATATAAGTGATATAATACGATATTTGTCTTTCTCAGTCTGACTTACTTCACTTAGTATGATGATCTCTAGGTCCATACGTGTTGCTGCAAATGGCATTATTTCATTCTTTTTTCATGGCTGAGTAATATTCCATTGTATATGTATACCATATATGTATATCTTATTTATCCATTCATCTGTCGATGGACACTTAGGTTGCTTCCATGTCTTGGCTATTGTAAATAGTGCTGCAGTGAACATTGGGATGCATGTATCTTTTCGAATCAGAGTTTTCTCCGGATATATGCCCAGGAGTGGGATTGCTGGATCATATAGTAACTCTATTTTTAGTTTTTTAAGGAACCTTCATACTGTTTTCCATAGTGGCTGCATCAATTTACACTCCCACCAACAGTGTAGAAGGGTTCCCTTTTCTCCACACCCTCTCCTGCATTTATTATTTGTAGACTTTTTGATGATAGCCATTCTGACTGGTGTGAGGTGGTACCTCATAGTAGTTTTCATTTGTACTTCTCTAATAATTAACAGTGTTGAGCATCTTTTCATGTGCCTATTGGCCATCTGTATATCTTCTTTGGAGAAATGTCTATTTAGGTCTTCTGCCCATTTTTGGATTGGGTTGTTTGTTTTGTTACCGAGTTGTATGAGCTGTTTGTATATTTTGGAAATTAAGCCCTTGTTGATCGCATCGTTTGCAAATGTTTTCTCAGGAGAGAAAATATTTTAATTGAAATTAAGTTGAAATTAATTGGTAAAACTGTTTTTGGCTTAAACTGAATGAGTCATTGATGTGCTTTAAACTCTCGCAAAAAATGAAGAATTTGATGGAGAAAAGAATCTGGAGCTGACTCGTGACAATAATTCAGTAACTTGAGTGTTGAGACTATTTTCTACTTTCACTGAAGTCACAACGATGGTCAGAATTTCCATTGACAAGAGTTATGCCTAACTGGCGTAATGGTTAAGGAATGTGGATTTGCTGAATCCTGAAGATAGATTTGATAATTTCTCTGGCATTTAATGCTGAGCTATAGCCACAGGTAGTAAAACATTCAGGAGTAAAGGAAAAAGGAAAAACAAACAAACAAACATCGTTCCACCTTTCCCTTTGGATATATGCATAGGAATGGAATATGTCAATCTACAACCTAGTTTACTATCAACCAACAACAAAACTAGAGACCACTCCGTAACTTTGAGATTATGTAGAATATCATTAGTCTTAGGTATATTTCAGAAAGAAATCAAAGAACTAGCTATTAAGAATTGAATCAGTAATGGAATACGAACGTTAGTATAAAGATAATAAAGTCATTGTCATATCTTGTAACAAATTTGAAATTACTCATCAAGTTACAAGATTTGGTAGTATGTTAGCTCTCCATTCCTGCAAATGGTTCAGTTGTCATTTAATGTAGAAGAATATCCTTGTATAATGAGTTGGATTTAATAGAGAGATGTGAATGCTTTCTAGGCTGATAATACACCACCACCTGGAATTTATATAGTCTCTGTTGTGGTTAGTGAGGTATCCTTCTGCCAAAGAGATATATTTCTGTTTCAGGGTTTATTAAGGAACATTACATATGATTTGATGATTTTATAATTTTTAACTCTCCGTAATTTGTTAGGTACCTACTCATCTCTAAAGATGAAGGTCAAATTAACCTGTTCCTAAACTTTATACCCAGATATGATTTTCTGGCCTTGTAATACCCTAATCTGTATAGTGTGCTGACCAACCTGTTGTTCAACTCTAGGCCTGAATCTGACTTTTGTCACCTACCATCCATCCTTCCAGGTATTTTTTAAATGTCAGCGTCTAGTCAGGGTCTTGAACTTTGTTACCTAATGATATCCTCTTCTAATGGGTTGATCATATTTCTTTTAAGAGCTCCACTTGGTATATATTATAAAAGAGGAGGAATTTCATATCAATGCCCTCTCCTTAGGTATCTACATATTTTTATTTTCTCCCCAAACATCTCTGACCAACCCCACTATGGTGCCTAAAATTCCTTCTTGAGAGTTAAGGCATCATTGCTCTAGGAGTCCCATGCTATAAATGCAATTACTTGTATTGACATATTTGACATATTTGACAAATATTGACATATTTGATTTGTTTGATTAGTTTATCCAAGTCATTTTTAGGTTTCTCATTTGAGAGCAGAGCCCTAAGAGAAAGGTTAAGTTTTGGCTTGGCTTGGGAATGAGAGGAACAAGTCTGAAGATCATATTAATGTCCATTCTGCTATTAAGTGAGAAGACTGTTTAAAATTACTAGTGTTACCTATTAAGATAAACAAGGGGAGGGCTATAGAAACAGGGAAAGAGGACTTAGAAGGAAAAGCAGATCTGCGAAGACCAACATTACCTACTTTACCGTTCTGCCCAAGACTGATTCAAAAATGTAACTCAGCTCATTACTGGCATTCACTTCAAGGTATACTGCTGCTTTTAAACTTAAACTGTGTCTAATTCTGTGATGAAGAGAAATTAATGAACAACCTCAGCTTTTCGGTATTTTTTTAAAGTGCACTAGAGTCATACTTAAAGCTGTTGAATAGAAAGTGCCCATTAATTGAAGTATGGGATATGTGCTGATATGAGAGGTTTTATTATCCCTTGGAAAGTACAATGAATAATCTTTAAGAGTCATTAAAGTGCACGCATTCTACTTGACCTGCTATGTTTACATAAGCTTTGCCAGTATATGCCTGTGTGGTTATATCCTCTTCAATTTTTTTTTCTATTCTTTCTCCCTTTTATCCTCCTTGCTATTCATTCATGCTTCCTTCAGCTGTTCACAACATTGCTAGGCTAAAGTAATATATAGTCCCCTGAGTGGTACCATTGAATGGTACCATTTGAGGGATGCCACAAGGTCTACTTGCTAGTGTCTTTTGTTCTGTCCTGCACTGGTGCCTGAAATTTCCACCATTTTGGTTATGGTTTGTGGCTAAGCCTAAAAAATAAAAAAACAAACAAAAAAACCCATACGGGTAGTGCATATGTCCAAAGCAAGTATACTTACATTTATTTCTTAGAAGGCAGAGAGAAGATTAAATGTTCCATTTCCTTAAGACTTAGGTAACCTGGCATGTTAGAGTTGGAAAGGATCTTTGAGGTCCTCTCCAGTTTTTAATTAAAGTTGGATTTTTTTTGTTTGTTTCTTTTTGTTTTGTTTCAGAATCCTTTCATTAAATGAGATTTGATATGAAAGTTCAGTGAGTAAAATAGATGAATGAGAGAACATTAGGGCTCACCTTCTCTGGTCATTATCAGTTCTGTGGAAGCTTAGTTCTTCCATTTACTTTAAAATGAACTCAGAGTCCGGAACTATTTTGTGGAGAAAGGTGTTACTAGAAGCCCTGATTCTGATTCCTAATCCGTCCTCTTTCTATCCATTGAACTAGTCCAGTGATTACTTTTTGTTTAACTCACTCAAATTTCTTCTACTCTGTGGAAATATTCATATGAACATGCTGCATAATAATACTGCAGTAATACTAAATAGAGAAATGACAACCATAGGGAAAATAATCCAAAGGGGAAGGAATAAGGGTGGTTCTGAAATAGAACCCTTTCTTGCAGGACCTACAACTTTTAAGAGAATCTCTGAAATATGGCTAGGAAGATTGGGGAGGGGTGTTGTATTATTAGCAATTTTTATTGTTTTTGACGACTCCCTAATTGACATTAAATGATATTCAACGAAAGTGGCCTTTAATAGAAAGGAGAGTGAATTGTAGGTCAGATTCTCCCAACTCTAGAAGATTACTTTCTGAAAACAAATAGCAATATCTGGTGAAAACCAGTTTACTGAGGTCATGAGCCTAAATTTTATTGCAAAGTTCCAAATGATGAATAGTATCAATTGTTTTCCTTCAGCTCAGATTTTTAAAATCAGAGGAAAGGATGTTATATATGGCAAAACAGATGTAATTAGTGAATCCAAATAGAACAGTTACTGTGCAGTGAAACAGTGGATCCAAATGGAATCTTATTAATTAAAATATGTCATATTAATTAGGAAGACAGTTGATGTCATAACATGTAACTAGATGTTTTAAAATATTGTAACTGATGAAAGTTGCCTATATTAAGCATCTGAATGGGTTTTTGCAATGGATGGGAGATTTCCCAGTTTTTGAGAACTGCAATTGGAGCGTTAAACAGGTGCTGACCCTGAGGGAGAGAAATAAATATCATATCATTACGTTTAATTTCCATAGAGTTCCAATTATTCGATTTTTGTTGTCCAAGTTTCTACAGCTTTTCCTTCAGAAACACTTCTGGAAGACATGCAGGCAGGTGAAGATGCAGGTTTTTTGGAGGCCTGAGGTTTATACAATTTGGGGGCCCCTCTTTAAAAAAAGAATACAAGATCACAAATACAAAATTAGATATGAAAGTGAATATTTAGAAGGGGCCTATGCAAGTGAGGTGCCCTGAGGCTTAAGCTTCAAGGTAAATCCACTCTGGCATGCAGGACACACCACTAAATAATTCAGTAGTTGATCAGTGAAGGAAAGGGAAATTTTTCAAAAGCCACAGCCCTTTGATATTGGCAGCGTTTTTGATATGCTAATGACATGTATAAATACAAGTGACAAGATTGCAATCATTTGGTCAAAGAAAGACGAAATTATAATGCACAGTTTGATGAGATCTAAATTAGATCAATTAAACTTTGATAGTGCTGTGACAATCTGGTATATCTTTATGCAGTGCATCTTGAGGAATTTAGTTACAATTATTTTAAATCATTGGTAGTACATTTTATACCAATGAAATGGGAATTACCAAGAAATACATTCAATCTGATCAAGGTTAATAAGAAAAGGCTCAACATTTTCATAAATGCCCTCTTAAACAGATGGTCTTGTATAACATGTAAAATGAAATCTAGGATTAAAGTAATGATTCATTTTTTAATTTGTGATATATAGTCTGCAATTTAATCTAGAATCACTATAGTTTTAGGCAGCTGAGTCTATTGTCTGGGCAGTTCACAAAGTAACAGCATCGAGTTGATTTCAGCTTCAATAAGAACCTTTGTACACACACTTTTTTATCTATCAGTTTCAAGTTTAATTATGTCTTTTTTTTCTGTAATTCATTAGAAGCTTTTTTTAAGGTCTATGTATATCATTACTAGCAGAAAAGTTAGAGTATATGTTGATGGTTACTAATGGTGGATGAGCACAATAGATTCATGCTTTTGGGACCAGTGATATAGGTTAGGGAAGCTTTTGGCTCTCTGAGTGGTACCATTTGTGGGGCACCACAAGATCTACTTGCAGACTGTCTCCCCCTCTGTTCTGCACTGGTGCCTGAAATTCTGCTCACCATTTTGGCTATGGTTTGGGGTTAAAACACTGGTCTGAAAACACAAATCATCAGAAAAATTAAACCTGCTGGAAGGAAAAAAACCTTATCTGATATCAATCCATGCCAAATATAAAACTGATAAGAGCTTGGCTATAAATCCAGTTAAAGGTGTGTAGTCAAGAAGAAGATAATGAATGTCACTGGAATGTAGTCATACACACGCAGCTTGAATTTAGGGATATAAGTGTGATAAATTGGCTCATTGGGAATGAGACCTTAGTTCTACTCTTTGACTTGGTTACTAGCTAACTGTATGACTTCAGGAAAGTCACTTGAATTCTGTAAGTTGTCCCTCTCTGTAACATATAGGAATTAGTCCCTTCCAGTGACAAAAGTCTGTTTAGTTAAATACATGTTGAGCATCAAACTTTTTTTAGCTTAGTCTTCTGGAATATTAATCTGGAGTTCTTTAAGCTGAGGTCTGTAAGCTACTTGCCACTGATGAGCCTTGCACTCACCATCTGCTCATGCACTACTAAATTCATATTCACTCTCCCTCTTCTGCTATTCACTTTTGGTATAGAGGTCTAGGTCAATTACAGTGCTTTTGTGAGATGAAAAATAAATTGAAAAATGACAACTTTATAGGCTGATTTAAAATTTTAACTTGAAAATCGTCTACTGTAGACATGCATGTCATACTTCAAAACAGGTGTGAATGTCCCTGTGACCACGATATCTATTGCAGATAGTTAGATGTGGCCCTCAGAGAAAATTATAGTAGAGGTCTCAGTTTAAATAGCAGAGAATGCCATGTGCCTATAATAGCTGTTATAAACATAAGGTGCTTTTTGTACAGTAAATGTATGTATATAGCACTTACTATGAGTCAGCCACCGTTCTGGGTGCTTTAATATATTCACTGATTTACTCTTTTTAATACATCAGTGAGGTTTGGCACTCTTATTATGTCCATTTTACAGATGATAGAATTGAGACACAGAGAGGCGAAGTAACCTGTTTAAGCTCACAGAGCTCAAAGTGGCAGATGGAAGGATTGAACTTTCTGACTCCAGAGTCATACTGAATAAAGGAAAACAAAGGAAGGCTAAGCTGTCAAAGGGCGTAGAAACATCCCTGGAAGTAGCCAAGCAAAGCTATTTCACATCTATAAAACTATATTCTAAAGAATATGTAGTTATTAAGAGCAACTTATCATAATAATCTACAAGAGTGGCTAGTATGAGACAGAGAGGAAATGTGAGACAAGCATGGCTGGAGAAGTGTGGAAAACAGGGCTGTGAGGCTCTGTTGTTTTACTGACTCTGTCTTTCTGCCTTGGAATAATGATTACAGCCCCTGCAGAAATACACCTGTGAATGTGGTGTTCCATATACCAATGTGAAACAGATAAAGTTCTTTCCCACTTGGTTCTGTCGTAATGGCATGAGGAAGACAGGGCAGCTTATAACAAAAGTCTGGGAGAAAGTAGTGCACAGTACTGAGAACATTTCAAGAGCCTAGAGAGACTAATTTATGGGGAAAGATTAAAAGGATTAATTATATACAGCTTGGTTAAGTAATGACTAATGAGAAACATGAGACCTGTCTATAAGTATTTGAAGAACAAATATAACAAGGAGAGAAGGGATTTACTTATAGATGAACTAGAAACATTAGTTGAAATTACAGAATGGATCATTTTGGTGTATAAACCTTCTTGACAGGTGATATCTACTATACTGTAAAATAGATTCAGAAAATAAAACAAAACATAAAAGGGCCCAGTATGGGTTTTAAGAACATCAGTAGGTTTTACAAGAAGGTACAGTGACGTATATCAAGAGGTGTAGTCTAGTTTAAATACTCTGGTTCTAGAGTCTGATATCCCTTAGAGTTGGGAAGGTCATTGCCCATCTAGCTCATAACAATGTTATAGTGCGAGTTAAGGTTGTTATGTTTTTCTTTTATTGCCCAGTGGCATGTCCAGTAGTTTTTGTGCCTGGTTCCCTGGATAGGTGTTGCTACAGCAAGAGGGGCACCAGTGAGAATCAAAACCTGTTCTCCTGAGGGAGGAAGTGTTGTTTCAAGCAGAGACCAGAGGCTGGAACTCAGGAGATTAGACATTGCAAACTGGGCATTTTACTTAACATAGTAAGTATTCACTTATTTATAGACTGAATAAATGGATAAATGAACAAATCTCATTGAATCAAAATATCTTAATCTGTAAAACATGGTTAGCAAAAAATACATACTCATTAGGTCAGTTAACTACTGTGTGTGGAGCCTGACATATATATATATATGTATATATATATATATATATATATATATGTATATATCTGGTGCTCAGTGAACTGCTACAGAATGATGTTTAAGCTCTTCCTTTGACTACTCCCTGCTCTTGCACCCATGATTATGCCTACCTTATCGGGAGGGTGTTGACAGGGGTCATAATACTTAAACTCCTTGGGGGAAGTCAGGACTTCAGAATGAGCCACTATTGAAGCATTCACTTTTGGATTCAAATTAAGTCATTCTGCACAGAGTAGAAGCCTGACGGTGCCGCCGAAAAGAAAAATAAATCACCATGTTTCACAACATTGTTCTGGTAGAAGAAATTAAGATTATTTTATACAATAGCTTGCCAAAGCATTTGCTTATCCTTTTGATTCTCTGTCGCTAGAAAACACCCATGTTCATTAAGTTGAAAGTCCCAGTTGGCCATTCGAATATTCTCATAGACACTCCAAGTTGTGGTGGGCATTGCTGTACATGTAAATACAAGTGTATCGTGTCCTAACCTCTCCCCAGTACCCTGTATTATAGTTGAACTCTATGGGGTTTTTGTCTTTGTTTCCCTTTTACAATTCTTTGCACATTTTGACACCTTAACTCGTAAACATTTCAAACTTAAATGTTTTTTTTTAACTCTCAGTTGTTTAAAATCAACACAAATATGTTGCAAAACCGTGATGCTTTATTTAGGGTGAAAAATCATTCTTTTTAAAGATACAGTGGTTGAGCTTTCAACAAATGCATCCTTAAAATGAGTATAACAAAAGCAATACCAAGCATAAATTACATTCAAAGATAAATCAGGTGGAAATAGAAAATTTTGACTAAGTGCCAACTGCTACATAATGTTGCTAAGACTTAAAGAATACATTTACATTTATTTAGTAAAGATTAAAGGCATCTCTGTTTGTGAAATGTCAATTAATAAGGACCTGCAGTTTTTGTTAGAGTGAGCATGCATTTTAATTGTTTCTGTGGAATTTTAATAATGATTAGATTGTCCTTTTAACCCGATTACTAGCCCTCAGTCTCCAGAGTAGCCTGAGATAATACACAAGATAGTTCCTGCAGTCTTTTTTTATAGAGTTGTCCATTGAGAGTGACGTGCTATTGTTTCTAGTGGAGCACCGTAATGGGAGGACAGCACACCTTCTCCATTCACGAGGGATAGGCCCTGAGACCTTCTTGACTCCGCACGTCCTCAAATATCACTTTAGCATATAATTTCCCTCATAAAATGTAGTAAAGTATAACTGAAAAATTTAACAGACCCTTTTCAGACCATTAATGATTCTATAAATACAAGACCAAAGTCATTTACAAAGCCATTTTCTAGCTAAGAGCTAGCACTTTCTTTTCACTGCCAGGATTCTCACTAGCAGTTGTTTTTCTTTTCAGGGCCATTTTTCACACAGAAATAAAGTTAGCTTTTATCACTTCAGTAGACTTGCTGCATACACCCCAACACATATAGAAGGGCATAGAGTTTTGGATGCTAGGTAGTTGGCCAGCTACTCCGTAGCTATACCAACTTTAGTAGACCAGCCTCTCAACACCAAAGATCCAAATTCCGTGTCAGCAACACAACCGGTTACTACAGGTCATGGACCCATGGAGTCACTTCATGAATAGTCGAAATTGCAAATGTTAAATCCATAAATTCCAAGGATCTACTGTATTTACTACCTTAATGAGCTTGGAAGTTGCTTTTCACTGGTTATTAGAGCAGAGTATCAGAAGCATCTGAATCTTAACGGACTCTTGGTGCTAATATCAACTCTACAAAGAAATCTAGAAAAATGTTTTACATCATAGGTGTTGAAGACCAGTACTGGCCTTTTTTTAAAGGAATCAATGTACCTTTACTTTAATAATGTGGAGATTATGGATTGCAAATTAAGAGATTTTCTGCACAAAAGAATCCCCAAAGAGGGCTTTTTAAAAAAGGTTTTTAAAATGCTGCTATCCATGCTCACTTTTTGATACTCCCAAAAGTAGAATATCATTTCTAGTAAATTTTACTTATATTACTATTAAGAATTTAGAGAGCATTCTATTTATCTGAAAATTAGATGCTAAATAGCAGTATGTATAAGCCCTAACTACCTGCTATATCCAAACACTGTGCTTGGCACTACAGTGTATAAAGGTATTAATATAGAAGCTTTCATTTGTTGTTCACTCACCATATGTCAGACATTGGGTAATCCCTTTACATGCATTACATCTTATTACTTTTAATGATGAGCATATGAGGGATTCTCCTTGCTCTTAAGGAATCTGTAATCTGTTTGAAGTGAAGTCATAAAAGTTACATCTGATTGGTTCCTTAGGATGGCCTGAGAGGCATAAGGGGTTTTACCCGAAAATAAACTGAAAGTCCAACATCCAGTTTTCCAAGTCAATTGCGTTCTCATTTTTTTCACAAACCAATTAATTTAGAATTTCTGGTAATTCAAGTAGGTGTCTCTGAAGTTAAAACCTTTGTTTGTCTAATTTTAAATGATTTATAGAATATTATAATGATTTATCAAGAATATAGTAGGATATTATAGTAAAATCTTAATCTTCATTTGACCAATCTGCTTTTGTGTTTTTTATTCTAAAGCTTTTCATTACATATAACAGGATCTTTATCTTCTATTAAGTAGTCTACAGCCCTGTTGGGTTTGTGTTAGTTTGTGAGTTTACTATAATCCTACCAGTGATCTTAGATCAAAATTTCATTTTTTTTCCATGGGAGCTGCAGGCATGAGGCAGTCCCAAGCTTGTTCCTTTAGAGCAGGCTCAACTTACTGAGTTAGAATTTGTTGATCAGTGCATATTGATGCCAACTTTCGCAAATGACAATTTTTGGTCTCCCGCCTCCTCTGGTGTATAGTTAACTAAGAGCAGTGTAACATAGAAAATCCTGCAAAACCAAACAGATTGCAGAAGTCTAGCATCTTGGACGGTATGTAGATTTGTTGCTTTTCCTGGAGGACTCTTTATCTGTGAAGCAATAAAGTCTCCTGAGTTATATATTGTCTAGGGAGTCAAGAACTCTAGCTTTTAGTCCAGGCCTTGACACAGACTATGTAACTTCTAGCAGGTTACTTTATCTCTAGGGGCCACAGTTTCTACAGCTATAAAATGGGATGATGATGTCTATCTCAGAGTGCTAGTATAAGGACAAACGCCAAAAAAAAAAAATGTGTTCCTTTCAGAAGAAAGGCACAATATACATCCAAAGTAGTGTTCTTAGATATGCACGTATGATGTGTTTTTTCATTGTTGACATGTATAATGAAAACTATTTGTCATTTTATTTAACTGTTGCAGCCCAACAAGAGGTACAGATGAATAAAATTTGGTTATAAACAAAGGAAGAATATTGTGTAGATGAGCTGAGTACATTTTTCTTCCGCAATGCATGCAGTTTATGATTGTTATAGTCAGGAAGAGGATATGAAAAAAGAAAGTAAATCTGCAGTAATTCAGCACCAATCTCTATAAAGTAAAATGTTCTATAGCAAACTCATGGTTCAAGAGAAGGAATTGCGACTTCCACTGTTTTACCGACCCTTTGTTGTTCCCTGTCTCCTACTACTTATTGCCAGAGGCTGCTTTTTCCACTCTTAAAACCCCATTGCTGTCCCTCAGGAGGTTTAGCAGGCTCTACTGTCACAGCTTTGTCTTCTTCACTGATTTTAAAATACAGTAAGGATGATATGATTATCTGTAGAACTATCCTTCCCCTGGATGACATAATAAACATTGAATTTTGGGTTTTTTTTAAAAAATAGATTTCAAGTCAGTAAGTCTTTACCTAGTGTCTACCGTATATCCAGACTAGTGTTAGATACCACAAGGGACTGATGGAAAATAACCAACATAGTCCTGACACCAAATAGTTTACATGTTGAGATGTAACATTTTTATGTATAACACTCATGCTATCTTCCCTTTGAACCAGTAAGCTCACTGAGGCCATGAGCCATGTCTCATTCGTCTTGGGGTCTTCACTCACCTTTTGGGAGGGAGAATTCTTCATATATGGGACTGCTCCACACCATTGCATGAGAATTATTATTCCTGGACCCTGTACACTGCATGCCAGTAGCACCTCTCAGTCACTGTAACAACAAAAACCACCCCCGCACATTTCTACATTTGGGGTAACTGTCCCCTCAACTGAGAGTCACTGTTCTATAGCCTCATAGATGTTACCTTGCACATGATGGGAGCTCAGTTAATACTTTCTGAAGGAATGAATTCATAAAACATAACAATTGGAGAATAATTCAAAAGAACATGAAATCACATGTAAGAATCTTTGGAACAGAATACTGGTACATTAGGGCTCTGGGAAGCATTACTGTATTATGTTGGGCTGTATGAATTTTTACCTTGGGCTGTGCCTTAAAGGCTAGGTAGACTTTCAAAACTGAATGGGAGATTAGCAGCCCCTGTAAGTAAGAGTAGCAAAATTAAATAAAAGTAGGTTTTGGAAGGTGCCATGCTGACTGGGTTGGAAGACTGTTTGGGGAGATAGTATAAGAAATGTTTGTTTATGTAGGAGTGGACCAGACTGTAGACAGCCGAAGAGTCTAGACTTGAGCCTTGCTCCCAAAGGCTCGCGTACAAGGTTATAACAAGGTGGAAGTCTTATTTTATGAAGATGAATTTGGTAATTTGGGCATAATTTGGATATAAGAAGGCACATAGTGGTGACTAGTGAGGAATTGTTACCATAATCTAGTTGGAAAATATGTCATTCCCTCTTCTTTTTTGTTTTCCCATCCACATTTTTCTTTTACTGTTTCTTCATCTCTTTGGGGTATTTTGATACCAAAATTTGTTAATGTATTTTTTTACTTCTCCTTGCCTTTCTAGTACCAATGGAACATGTTCTATTACTTTCATAATTTTTAAAAATCTGCATAGTTTTATCTTCTAGTCTTTATTTCACATTTTAAAACCTTAAAATTAAAGTACTGGAAGATGGAAACAAGAATCAACTCAGTCATCAATCTGCTCTGCTCCTAGGAGAAATGGGAGCATAAGAGGAAACATTTAACTCTAAAATTTAATTCTTAAATATGAATGGATGAAGTTCACAGAGGAACAATGCCTTCTAGTTTCTGAAAAACAAAAAACTTGACGATGAATTGGACTGTATTAACTCATGTTTTTCTTAGCAGATTCTTTTATTCAGTTGTCAGTGTTTTAAAATTTCAGTTGGAAGAGGGTTAGAAGAGGGAATGATATATGTCCTTACTTCTCAGAACAATTGTTACTTACTTAAGGTAACCAGAAAAGGGGCAATATAGTTATTAATATAGCAATATAATATGGCAACAACTCATTAATGTCTATTAATTTATAAAACAATTCAGATTAATAACTAATACAAGATTCCTAGGCTGGTGATTCAAACTTTGGAAGAAATACATTTCCAAAACATAGTTTTACTCAAGTGCCCATTTATATACAATCAATATACCAATTTCATATTATATTTATCTAGTCATTAAATGTCCCTAAGGGAACATCACGTAGCAGTTAACAAGAATCATTGTTTACAAATTAATGAAGCTATTGCATTAATTAAAATATTTTAAAATTTACACCTTTTTAAAAAAATTCACAATTTTCTTACACCACTAAGATTTTACTCTCTGTATATTACATGTGTTATATAACATTAAGCAGAACAACTGTTAGACTGTTTGGGTAGAGATAAATGAACTTCTGACATCTATCATATATAGTTTGAAAGAGAATTCTGGGGAAAAGAAAACATAAGATGGAACGTTTTTCATGAACAGGTAGTTAAGAAAGTATGGAATACAAAATCCTACATGACATAGGAAGCCACTCTGGTGGCTCAAAACTAGAGTAGTGGCTTTTTACCTTGATAATTAAATTTTCTTTGACATCTTTTTGAACCGAAGTCTTTTGGGAAGCCGATAAAAGAATGGTTAAAATAAATACATTTATGAAGCAAAGACAACAGTGTAGTTAAGAGTGAGAAATGTATTTTTCCCATAAGAGTTCATCTGAGCTTCATGTGTTCATAAATGCCAACCTTTGAATCTTTAGGATTTAATTTTGGTAATATTTAGCCAATTGTGATTCTGCAATTTGAAGAGGGGGAAAAAGGCCTCCTAATATCTACCGTGGCCAATGTGCCCCCTGCTTGGTAACATTGGTCCTCGGTTCTCATCAGTGCCCTACCTTGGGAACTGGGTTGGTCCATGTGTCAACTGCAAGGTCTCTATTTGCCTAGGACATGGGCAGACTATAGGGATATGCGGTGCCACTTGTTTCCTCTTGGCTTTCTAAGAGGCCTGTGGTGAACTTGGGCCTGTGTTCCCTACAGGAGGACTCCGCAGCTTTCTTATTGTGCTGGTTGCATGAGTTCCAAAAAGTAGAAGAGCAGAGCAGTGTAATATTTACTTTTGAGGTTAACTAAGTTATCTTAAACATAGGAGAAGGACATGGACTTTGTAATCAGACCAACCTAAATTCCAATCCCAGGTTTGACACACATGAGCTTTGCCATGTAACCTCAGGCAAGTTGCTATACCACTCTGAGTCTAGGCTCCCCATCTGTAAAATGGCCAAAAGTATGCCTATTACCTGCTAGAATGCTTTGATTTTAAAGTGTGGCAAGACATAAGAAGAGATGGGGTATCTTCTGGATGTTGGAAAGAGTTGATATAATATAGACTGGTTCCAAGAGTGATTAATACCTGTTGTTGAGATTTAGCATGACGATAAGAATAAATAAGAACTATTCTTAACATCTGGCTTATGAATAGATTTAAGGAAAATCAAATAGAACATAGATCAGGATAAAAGCGAGACTTCAATGGACTGGAGCCAGAGAGCTCTCCAGAAGAAGGGTGAAAGAACTACCTGTAAGTTCACCGTCAGGCAGCCTGAGGACCAGCCTGAAGGCCAGTGTCATCATTACTCAGTGTGCATCAGGGCAGGATCAGCAGTGCCCAAGGTATTCGCAGAGCAGGAATTCAGAATATTTCATGGCCAGCGTCTATAAAATGGAGGGCTATACCAGGAAAACAAGGCTGATATTTTTATCTAATGACAATAGGATTCACATCCATAAAGCCAATTAATTCTCATCACAAATCTGTGGGAGAGGCATGACAGCTATTTTTATCTTTTTTTTTAAATTTAAATTTATTTATTTATTTTTAAAATTTATTCTATGGCTGTGTTGGTTCTTCGTTTCTGTGCGAGGGCTTTCTCCAGTTGCGGCAAGCGGGGGCCACTCTTCATCGCGGTGCGCGGGCCTCTCACTATCGCGGCCTCTCTTGTTGCGGAGCACAGGCTCCAGACGCGCAGGCGCAGTAATGGTGGCTCACGGGCGTAGTTGCTCCGCGGCGTGTGGGCTCTTCCCAGACCAGGGCTCGGACCCGTGTCCCCTGCATTGGCAGGCAGATTCTCAACCACTGCGTCACCAGGGAAGCCCTATTTTTATCTTTTTTAAAAAGTCTTTTTTAATAGACTGGAAACAGGTTTGGGAGAAGCGGTAAAAGGATAAAAGATCAAGACAGGCTCGCCCCTAACGTTTGCCAGGCCTCAGGGTAAGAATATATATATATTATCATATGACTAAAAATTTTAAAGCTGTATATTAAACCGACATACTTTGAAATAAAATGTATTATACCTTCCTGCCTATGAAATTTATCTTCACAGTGACCTAGAGGGTCAGGTTCAAATTTAGAACACTTCTAAGTGTCCTCACATATACACAGTTGACATTCCAGCCACTGTGTAAACTCCATCCACATCTGCTGCAAACAGCTACTTCTTGACCCCAGTGGACCTGGGGATATGGACACAGAAATCATGTCTGCCATCATTAGGGGTAAGGACTTGGGGAAGAAACCCTTAAAAATCTTGGAAATGGTTTCTAGCTCTTTGGGGAATTCCAGGGTTTTGGAACAAAGGATTCCATGTTCCAGAACATAGTCTCTCCCTCCCTTCCTCCCTCCCCCTCCCTATCTTCCTCTCCCTCTCTCTACTGTCTTCCTTATGTGAAGCTTTGGGTAATTACTGTGTAAGATATTTGACTTCTAAAGTCAAATGTCATTAAAAGGCATCTTTAACCTAGCAGCAATTCATAAGAAATTTAAAAATTTCTGCTCAGCTCGCAATTTTTAGGCTTCTTTGGTTTCTCTTTTAACTGCTGCCGTTTTTTTTGGGGGGGGGGGCATTAAGATGCATTAATATATATTTAAACCAACTTCTCTGTTCATTTAAATCATTTGATGTTTTATAGAATTTGGTATCTTTGGAGTCAATATTTGGAAATCTTTAGTGGCATGTGAAGTCAGCATACAGCTGCTAAATGCCAACTTAACTAGTACCTCAGGATGAAACTTTTAATTCTGGATGAGTTTATCCTGGGTTTTTAATGCCAGGCTGGTTCCTAAACTTGGGAGAAATTTTTAGGAACATTGGGTGAAATGGTTTTTATTTTCCTCTAAATATTTTTATTACTGATGAAATATGTCAAATATACAGGAATTTCACATAGCAAATATGCATATACCCATCGCTCTTTTCTCAGCTCAGATCTAACATGTTACCATATTTTCTTTAGATTTATTTTCAGGAAATAAGACATTACAGACAAAATTGAAACTTTTTATGTATCCCCCCATCTCATTTTCCTCCCTCTCAAATACAATTCTCAGATGTAACCAGTATCCTGAATTTGATATTTATCATTCTCATGTATACTTTTTTTTCAGCATCCACATAAGTTTTCATTAAATACATATCCTTCGTCAATGGTCTTTTGTGTGTTAACACTGTTTCTGTGATTTAACTATACTGGTATGTGAGGCTCTGTTTCAATCTGTTAACTTATATAAATGGTCTATTAAATTAATATACTAATCCTCCCCTACTAATAGACATTTAGACTGTTCCTCAAATTTAATTTTACAAACAGCTGCAGTAGAAATTCTCGTGAGTGTTTTTTGTGTGTATGTGTGAGAGAGTCTTTTAGAGTATATACCTAGAAGTGGAATTTCTGAGTCAAAGAGAATGAGTATCTTTGACTTTACTAGATATTGCCCAATTGCTCTCCAAAGTGCACGAGGTGAGACTTCCACCATCAGTACCTGAAATTCCTAATTCTCTATATTCTTATCAACATTTGTTTTTGTTAAATTTTTGCCAATCTGCATGCATGTTATTGTTCCTCACTGATTTAATTTATATGTCATTGACTGCTTGTGAAGTAAAGGGCTTTTTCAGATTTCTTTGTCTGAGAATTGCCTGTTGGTATCATTTGTTTATTTTTCTACTTTTTTTTTTACTTGTAGTTTTTAAAGAAATAAATCCTGGATACTAATCTTTGTAGTTAGGATCTTTGCAGTTTTTGTCTCCAAGTTTGTGATTTGTGTTTTCAGTTTGTTTCTTGTGTCTTTGATTGATTGGCATTGCAACAGGTTTATAGATTAATTGGAGTACAGTTCATATCTTTCTGATATTGAGTCTTCCAATTCATGAACATATTTTAACTCGTCCATTCATTATAATCTTTTATGTCCTTCAGTAACTTTTGCAGCTTACTCCATAAAGGTTTTGCACAGCTTCTGCTAGATTTATTCTTAGGTTCTTTTCAGCTTTTGTTAATACTATAAATAGGATCTTACTTTTTTTTCTATTGAATTATCTAATTGGTTATTACTTGTATAGGGGTTTGCTATTGATTTTAGTATATTGATTTTGTTTCCAGAAACCTTGCTAAACTTTCTTGTTAGTTCTAATAGTTTTTACTGACTCTTGGATTTTTTTTTATGTAGACAGTTATATCATTTGCAAATAATAACAATTTTGTCTCATCCTTTCCATTTTTATACCTGATTTATTTTCCTTATTTTACTGCATTGTCTAGGACCTCCATTAAAATGTTGACTAGAAGTAGTGAGAGTGGGTGTCTTTGTCCTGACTTTAATGGAAACACTTCCAAAATTATACCATTGATTATTCTGTTTACCGCAGGTTTTTAATAGGTACCCTTTAAGAAGTCAAAGGACTACTGCTGTATTCCTAATTTGTTATATAAAAATAGATTTTTAAACATAAATAGATGCTGATTTTGTTAAATGCTATTTCTTTATCTATTCCGATAACATGCATTTTTGTTTCCATATTTGTTATTTGGTTAATTACACTGATTAATTTTTCTAATGTGGAACCAGCCTTTCATTTCTTGGAAAAACTCAGCTTGGCTATGATATATTATCTTTTCTTACACATTCCTGGATTGGTTTGTTCTTTTTTTTTTTTAAAGGATTTTTGCATGAGTAAGATTAGTCTGTAATTCTCCTTTCTTAAATTGCCCTTGTCAGGTTTTTCTATCATGGTTATACAAGCCTCAGTGAATGAGTTGGATAGCTTTCCCTCTTTTTTTAGTCTCTGGAACTGTTTATATAGACAGAAGTTATCTATTCCTTGAAAGTCTTATAAATTTTGCATTTAAAATTGTGTGAGCCTGTTGTATCTTAGAGTGGGAGATTTTTGATTACACATTCCATTTGTATAGTGGTTATTGTTTATTTTTAATTTTTTATTTCTTCCTTAAAGTACTTTGGTAATTTACATTTTCCTAAAAAATATTCCTTTTATCTAATTTTTCAAATATATTTGCATAAAGATGTGTATTGTTATCTTTTATGGTTTTTGTAGTCTTTATTATATCAGTATTTTTTCTTTTTGGTCTTACTTTGCCTTTTCTCCTTTTTTATTTATCAATTTTGCCAAAGGATTGTTCATTTTATGTTTTTTTTTTTTTTAAATGAACCAGCTTTTAGCTTTACTGTTCCTTTCTCTGCTTTCTTTTTTTTATTGCAATAATTTCTGTGCATATTTCTATATTCCCTTCCTTTTACTTTCTGTAAGTTTAGTCTGAGGTTATTTTTCTAACTTTTTGAAATAAATATTAACTCACTTATTTTTCCATCTTTCTTGTTAGTTAATAAAGGCATTTAATGCTGTCTCTTTCCTTCATTGTATAACTTTAGGTGTGTCCCACAGATGATACGTGGACTCTTGCTGTCTCTAAGTTCTAAATGTGTTTTTTTAATTTCCATTATGATTTCATATTTAACTCATTAGACATTAGATATTTAGCAGTGCATTTAAAGTTTCCATACATCTGGGGGTTAAGGACTGTCCTGTTAGCATTGATTTCTTAGTGCTCATCACTGTGTTCAAGGGCTCTCACTAATCCTGTCCCTGAGCCAGTGGGTACTTAGCTCAGTGCTGGTGTCTGTGCCTTGTTCTCCTTTCTCCCTAGGTCAGCAGTTTCTTATAAATCTGTGACCCTGTTCAGGTGGCCTGCCATCAGGACGTTTTACTATTCACCTAGCCTGCCTCAGAGCACTTTTATTGCTGACAATCCTCTGGAACTGAAGTCTTGGTTAGCACCACGTGCTTTTGGACTCAGAACCCAGCACATCATTTGCTTCACACCACTTTGCAGTTTCTCTTCTGTTCCTAGTCCAAGGAGATGCTAATCTCGTCTTTGAATCCAGCTATGTTTTTTTTCTGTTTTGCTTTTCCCTTTGTATGAATTATCTATCGTTTCTGTGTATTTAGAATAGAGGGATGAGTCATTTTGACTTCCAGTAGCTTTCATATTGTTAAGGCATTTTATCCCTTTGTAAAGATAAAGAACTGGTATAACATCTTCTCTTTCACTTCCCTGCCCCACAAGCAACAGTATATATACTTATAGCCCCAATTAATCTTCTATTTTGACTAAACACCCCTCTTCATGCAATGTTGAAAATTCCTCTTTGCTTTATGGTCAGGCAGCTCAATACTTATAGGAACATTGCCCTGTTTTTTGGAGCCTTCAGAAGTGATTATTCCCAAATAAAATAATACTTTTGTTTTGTGTCGAATATTCTCAACATAATTTTTTAAAAACTTTCAACTTTTCAGTATAAAACTGAAGGTCATGCTGCCTGTTGATAACCAGCTCACTCAAGTAACAGTGAATCATAAGGCCAAACAGAATTGATTGGGAATTGGCAGGACTCTCTGCATTCTCGGGGCTTACCAGGAGATTTAGTGAAAGCTAATCACTTCACTGCAAAAACAGCTAAAAATGTAAAGATCCCTTTTGCGTTAGGTAAAGCATATTGATAGTAATTAGATGAGAATAATAAAGCTAACTAACTGCATTATTCTAAGCATATTTTAATGGGTAGTAAGAGTATAGGTTTTGGGTTAAAGGAGGCATTGTAGAATGCATTTCCTCTACCAGCATCCATGACTGAGAACAGTGGCTACTTGCTTTATACTGAATCATCTGGGAGCATTATTTATACCACTGACCCATCCAGTGAATTTTTTTTAGGTTCTTTTGTCTTTATTCATGAGGCACAATCTACTTAGTAAAAGTGTATGCATGTTATCATCTGTCATCATCCAATGTTACTCTTCTGGAGCATTATTCCTTTCCAGAATCTTAACCTGCCCAGTTGATGAAGAGCTGTAAGACTCTGGTCAGTCTTCGAAATATATTGTCACATGTCCATGCCTAAAACTTAGCCAAATGGTGGATTTACAACCTGATACTTGTGGCTTTCAGAACTCATGTGGCCCAAGCTTAGTGGACCACTTATTCCTTTAATCCTGCATATTATTTTTGTACATTCAATATGCACAATATGTGATGTGTAATAAATCTACATTTAAAAAGATAACACAAGAAAGAGAAATGAAAAAGTCTTATAGAATTAAGTTGTATTTCTTGGGGATCCACAGAGAATATATGCACATTTAATGCAGACCTAAGTGTCTCAAATATAAAATCAATTGTACTTTAACTCATACCTTGGAGGGATAAATGGTCTGTTTTAGTAGAAAGTGCCTTACTCTAAATTAATTAAGCCCCTTGATGCTTGGGATGCTAAACAGAAAATTTTAAAAGTAATTTTGTAGTAGTCATGGAAGTGCTCTTTAAAAGGTTCATTATATAGCATATTTGAGACTGGAGGTTTTAGAGCACTGGGCTATTACTGAAGTTGCTAAGACCAAGCATCAAACTCTGTTTACTGTAATAATTTTGCTACTTGGCCCCCATATTATAATGCCACCCGAATCTCTGAGGAGTTAACCTAAAACAAGATCATGTATTTTATACATTTTGACCTGAAAGCTTTCATCTTGTATTCAGCCTATTTTTACGGAACCCTGAGCACCACCTCTGTTAGTTCTTTGGCTTCCTCTTTGCAGAGGGACACTAGATGTGGTCAATACTAAGAAGACTGAAACCTGTAAGGTTCTGGTTTTATTTTTTTTCTACAATTTTAGTTTCTTTGGGTCTTTCAGCCACCGAGTATAGAGTCACTAAGCTCTAAAGTGAGGTCTTTTTCCTTGTGGAAAAACTACTTATTTGCCCTACAGGGGTGAGGCACATATCAATTATTTGAATATTGGGGTGGAGGGGCTTGATGTTGCTAACACATTCATTTCTAGCCAAAGAAACACTCAACAAATAATCTGCTGAATGAGTGAATGACCATATATTGTGCTAGTACTTGCTACAGCTTCCTTAATTTTTTAGTGCTGTATCATCATCAGAGGAGAAAAGGATAATAATTTCTGCCATGTACAAGTGTCATGGAACAACTTAGAGCAGGGGTGGGCCAACTACAACCCTCAACCCTGTTTTTTTTGTTTTTGTTTTTTTTTGTGGTTTGTGAGCTAAGAAGGATTTTTGAATGGTCGAAAGAAAAAAATCAAAAGGAGGATAATATTTTGTGATATGTAAAAATTATATGAAATTCCAGTTTCTGTGCCCATAAACAAAGCTTTATTGAAACACAGCCATGTTGATTTACTTACATACTTACTGCTTTCACACTACAAAGGAAGAGCTGTGTATGACAGATTCTATATGAACTGCAAAGCCTAAAAAATTTAGTATCTGGTTCTTTACAGAAAAAAAAAGTTTACCAACCCCTGACTTAGAGGATTGATGAAATGGTTCTCATAAAGAAACCAACTAGGGGAAAAACAGTGCAATATAAACGCAAATCGTTATGACTTTCATTTCTAAATCTGTTGCTATTATTTCTGAGCTATTTGCTTGCAGGCCTTTTTAATGGTAACAGGTGCTAATGCACAAGAATAGAACAATAATTCCTACCCTAATTGTCCACATTCATACAAAACCACAGGTATAGCTGCAGCCAGATGTTTAAAGAATAGGAACTGAAATGGAAATGTGAAAGTCTTCACTGGGAAAAAAAAAAAGGGTAAATGATAATAGGAATTGCACCAAAGACCTGTTAAGAAGCACAGGCAAAATAATTTTGTCTTTAATTCATGTGTATAATCCCTGTGGTGGATTTTTAATAGACAGCCCAACAAAAGCTCAATAAATTTTACTAGACCATAAAGCAGTTTTCTAAGGCAAAACCTTAACTTCCTTAAAATTTACAAAACATCAACCAGTTCAAGTAAAAGCTACATTTTATTTTATTAACAATGAGTCATATAGAAAATGTTGGCAATTTATTTACAATCACAACATAAAGCCTTGGTGAGATATTTATATTCCTATGGGGTAAGCGTGTAGCGTATTAATTCAGTGGTGGAGGGAGAAAAAGAATGGAATATTAAATTTTGAATAATACAAGGAAAATTCGGCAGATTTTAGGATTACAGCCATTTTTAGGACTACAAACTTACAACATAGGCTATCTTAAAACTGCACAAATGGAAGTGGAGTTTAACTAATGGAGTTCGTTTAACTAATGTAGACACTAAAACCAGATACATCACTCCCCAAATGGGATTACATTTTGGCAGTTACCTAGTTAATTTGATTCACGGGGATTTGTAAATTGGATCATTCAGAGTCCAAAGTGAAATGGTGATTTAAATGCAGCCCAGTGGCCTCTGGAGAAATAATCAATTCTTTAGAATTCATCTGAAGACTTAAGTTTTATCCTAATTACTCACCTGGAGAATTAACTTGAATTTTGAAGCATTTGACTAGGAAAAAGAAATAAACCTGGGCCTTCCATTTAGAAAAACCCTCCAGGGAACAAGTTTGGAAACATTTGAGCCCAGAAGCGACAGGCCCAAACCCTTTCTTGATCAAAAAAAAAAAAAAATTCAGTTATATTGCTTCATGGAGTTAGCAGATCTATTCACTTGTTTATTTAGTAAATATTTATGAAATCTTTCTATATACGAAGTACTTACAGAACTATTGGGAATACAGAGATAAACATGTGGACAAGACAAATAGGTTCTCTGCCTCTTTGGAGCTCACATTCTTGTTGGGGGAGATAGATGAAAACTGTATTTAAAAAACTTATTTCAGGAAGCAGTGAGTTTCATGTAATTAAAAAAAAACAGGTCATTCCACAGAGACTGAGATAAGAGGTACTACTTTATGGTCAGCAAAGGCCTCCCTGAGGAGTAGCTTTTGTGCTGAGACCTGAAAGATGAAAAGGAGCTGGTCATGGGGAGTTTATAGAGAAGATACACGGAAATATGTGAAATTAACCCCAGTATGGAGGCAGATTTCATTCCAGAGACTATTTGATTTTGCTCAACATTGAAACCCAACCTGTCTTCCAATCAATTCTCAAAAACACCTTCGAGGGACAATTATGACATGGATTTTATTGCTATCATTATTTTTGTTAGATTATGATTAAGATTTTATAACTCTTAGAATTAAGGGATGTTTTCATATATATCATACCATTTGAACCTCATGTGGTGTGGGCCCTAATAATATCCCCATTTTATAGAAAAGAAGACTTGGCATTCAGGGAGCTCAAGTAGCTTACCCAAATCCACTCAGAGAACAGTTTAGTAATTGTGCAGATAGGGCCTTGAATTCAGACTTTTTGTTCCAAATTTCCAAATTGCTCATTTTATTATACCATTCCACCTTAAGCTATACCTGGAATTATAAATGTCTGAATACTAATTAATATCCACAACAGACAACATATTTCTGTCTGATAAAATAAGATGGTTTGATATGTGCTACTTAGGAAAAATAATCAGAACAAAATTTTCCATCTGAAACTTCACAATGATTTGTGATCAAAATAGAGGATATGATTGATTTTATATAGTATCACACATGATTACCCATGTTTAGTTTTTTGGCCTTCCTCTTTTCAAAGTAACTCAACATGTGTAAATATCAATATTGTTATTGGTTTATTTTTAAAAGGGGAATGGTTCTTTGAGCGTAGAATTAGTCATAGCGTAAATTTGCAATTCAGTGGGGGTTTGTTTGGTTTATTTTCTGTTTTGCTTTTTGTTTTGATTTTTGAGCCTCCCTGGCACTAATGCTAAAATGCCCACCTGTAGTGGCCTGGGTTTGTGGGGTATTCATTGACTTTATGTCCATACTGAAGTAGTGCACATTGTCTTATGTGCAAAACACATTTGGCTATGGTTGACAGGATTTTCATTTTCCATGCACAGATGTAAAGCATTTTCAATATAACACAAGTCTCAGCACAACAAAATCAGCAATTTATGAGAGTCATACAGCTCTGCTTACCTTTCATTTGTCAAAGGTTGATGTGAAACATCTATATTGCTTGTTCAATCTGTTAATTGTATGTTTTCATCCAAGCTGAACTGACAAGCTAAGATCTGTCCACTCATATTAGTCTGCAGGGATGTGCTTGTCAATAAGGCCTTTAAACTGCTTTACATGTGACCTATAATTCAAGTGATTCTTAATAAAACAATATTCAAAAGGTTATCTACACTTTAACATTACAGTTGTGACACACTCTAAAGAAGGGATGCAAATTTCAGACTGCAGTGTCATCATCTCTAAGGTTTGTAACTTAGTTAATTTTAGATGGGTTTAGTATTAGTTTTGAGGAAGGAGCTAGGAAATTTACCATCGAAATAGTCTGCTTTTAATTTTTAAATTACTCAGACTTTTACAGAGAATTTGGAGAAGTTTGGATAAGTAACGTTGTGAGTTTAAGAGATGTTTTTTTCCCCTATAGATAAGACCTGAAAAGTCTTTTCAAAATCCAAATTGTAGAATATTTGAACCAGAAGCATAGTGGGCTATGAGCCCCTTGAGAGGAGTGTCTCAGCTGGTTAGCTCTGGGTCTGGTGTATAAAAGGTGCTCAGTAAACAACTGATGAGTAAGTCAGTTGTCTAACTTATTATTATTTACTATTTTTGAACCTGGGGCCCAAAGAGGTGAAATGACTTTTACATGGTCACACAACAAGTTAATGGTAGAAGAGGAAAGAATTGAATCCCCTTCCACTCACTGCCCTTTCCTCTACAGCACCATGTTTCTTTTAATTAATTTACCTTGCTTCCTCAATCCTAATTTCCAATGACTTGGGTTGGGTAGGTGATTGGCTATTTAGACTCTGTCCCAGTATAAGGCTGCACTCTCAAAACAAAGAAAGTATAGATAATATATCAAAGCATTTATATGGAGCTTTTAAGGTTAATAATGATTCCTCCATAAAGGGGTCAGTTTTTATTTTATAGGTTGGATCTCAGCAGTGACAGCTGAAACTAATGTACAGCACAGCTTTTTCTCATTAAGAGCTATTGGGCAACATTGGGAGCAAGAACATTTTCTGAATAAATGATCAAGTTGAATTGCTTGCTCTGATATATTACATGTATGCTCTATGATATATTGCATAATCCCTTGGGAAGTGTTATCTTATTGATGCACTAGAGGGAAGGTTTCACTAAGTGTTGCCAGATAAAATACAAGATGCCCAGTCAATTGTAACTTCAGAGAAACAATTAATATTTCTTTTTAGTGTAAGTATGTCCCATCTGGGACTTAGTTGCTGAATCTGGCAATCCTAGATTATCTACCATGTAAGGTTGTCTTGATTTGCTTTTTGACAGCCTGCTCTTCATTGCTTGATTTTAATAGTGGTGGTGATTGCTTTGCTCGCTGTTCTCTTTACTGTGTGTCAGTGAATTTTCAGAGCATCACTGTGGGCCAGTTGCTAATGCTAGCAATTTACAGGACCTGTTAACAGATTAGTGATCCAGGCGTAACAGAAACCTTTCCCCAGAGCCTTTTGGGAGCTGGGGCTAAACCTTTGAACTATTTTTTAACCTATTCAAACACTTATCTCCTTTTAAGAAACGTAAAAACTTATGGCCCTGAACTCCCTTGAGAGTGTTATTTTCTGTAGATTCTTTTATGAAAATATTTAATCTTTTCCATTTTACAAATATAAAATTATATTATGATAGTAAGTATGCTTTTTCAAGTTACACTCCGGATAACATTGTTCTTGAGATTTTGAAATCCAACCCTGGAGAATTAGGCCCCCAACTGAGAATCAGTGGTCTAAGAGATGCCAAAACCAATCAGTGAAAAGTCAAGTATTCAATCAAGCTACCCATTTAAATTTTTCTCTTTCTTTTTTGCTAAGTCAGTGTTTCTCAAAGAGTAACTTCAACAAAGGTTAAATAATAATTATATAGTTATTTTAATGTGTATTACAAAATTATAGTTTTCCATTCTGTTGTAGAGATAGAAAGCTTCAGTTTGGAAACCACTGGTCCATATGAAAGCCCAGAAATAGGTAAGCAGAAGACTGCTGCCTTTAAAAATGGCCACATACAAATCTGAAAAGCCTTTTATTGTTAACAAGTGTAAAATTATAATACCTTGCATTTTTTCTCAATTTATCTTTTCAACACTGGGATATGATTATATTATTCCCATTTTGCAGATGAAAAAGCTAAAACTCAGAGTGGAGAGATACCTGGTTAAACTATTGAGGATCAGATTATAATCTTTATTATAAACCATAGCTTGTTTTTATTTCTATTGAATTAATTTAAAAAATTACATTATTGCACATTTCTGTACTTCAAGTGTCTATTGATATATGAACTATTAGATTTAAAGGAGGAGGCTTTATGAGAAGATTAATATCTAGGCAATTACAGCTCTAGGAAAGAAGCTTAGAGATATGTATTAATTCTCCTTGTAGATATTTGTTTTATTTTCATCCAAATGATAGGTTTAGCATCATGCAAAAACTATGTAATAGCAGTGTTTTGTATTGTATCATCCACTTGTGGATTAAGCTTGCTGAAATGCTGTAGCAGCCCAGGGTTCGCACGCTTAATCTGGTTAGGCTGTTGCCTGCCAGTTAACTAGGACTTACTGATTTTTTTCCGGTTGGAGAGCACTGTGACTCAGAAATCTTTACTCTTTGATTTAATCAATCTAAAATAAATACCAAACTTAAACTGATTTCTGAGTTTATCACATAATATCACTCAAGCACAGACCATCGTTTATCATTGTGGCATATCCTGGCCTCCTAAATAAAGGAAAACACAAATTACCCCGTGAAATTTTTTGGTGGAAAGGTGTGAAAACACCATTTTACTAATTGACATCCAATATTAGCTCTTCATGTTAACCAAAGGCGGAAATGAATAATCAGGATCTTTAGTGGTTACTGTAATATGAATTACGTATTTTAAGGTTATTGCAGATTAAAGTATTAAGCACTGATTATTATTAAAATTAAATACTAAGATATTTATCAGGCTCACTTTAAAATTCACTGTCTTGAAACAAAATTTCTACAGCAATAAAATTTAGATAAAATGCCTAAAAGTCTAACCTAAAGCAATCATTTTGTAGTTACTCTACATTTATGATTGCCCATCCCCATTTACCTAGACATCTTGATTTTTGAGATAACCAGTTTTGTCTTTTCTGTTTATCATCATATAAATCTAAAAATGTTACCAGCTCCTTTGGAGATGAGGGACAGTGAGGTGCAGGAAGATTAGGTAACTTCATAAAGGACTTCTCTGAATCTTCGTCCTCAGCCAGCACCAGACAGAATTGTAGATATTGAATACTTTGGTGTTCTGTCTTCTGGATAAAAGAAACCATTCATAGAAAAAGTGAAATATTGCCTGTTAACTAGGTAGTCAATCTATACAATGCCCAACTTTCAGATACTTTGAAAATATCTGGTTGTTTATTTTCATCTGTAAATCAGATGCTTGACAAGCTTGTTGCCCTAGCCATCTCGTATATTTTTAGATAAAGCTAAAATACCATGTTAATCAATCAACTAGACACCAAATGACCTTAGCTAATATCCGTGAATTGTTTTGATCTCATGCACACCCATCTTTGGTCTTGTGCCGTATCAGTGTTTTCATGTTTCCTTCCTTTAGCCTTTATTTAAATTGATTTTAGGGATAACAAAGTATAATTCGGGTTAAATATAATTCTCACTTGATTTAGAGTGTTTTTTGCAAATATAATTATTATACTATTCTGTGAATATCTAAGTCACTTTCCAATTTACTGTAATGAGATTATCAAGATATATATCAAAAAGAACACTTTAATTAAATTATTACAACCTAAAAAAACTGGCTCTGGGTATGATGGTATGATTAAATTATTATAATTATATGATGCTTTTATTTTAAAGTACAGTTATAAATATATTTAATTTGAAAATCTACTTTAATATTTTAAAGTTGTAAGGAGCCAATTCACTTCTACATGGGTAGTCTCATTTTAATATTTGAAAGTGGACAGGAATCTGTTCTTAGTTTCTTTCACTGGAATATTACATCATTTTTCCTTGAAAGTTTTCTTCAACATGTAAAGTAAAGCAAACCCTAGATTCTCTTAGTGGAGCATTTATCAAAATGTTTTCTAGAGATACTCCTTAAACAACAAAAATAATACACACACAGCAACAACAACAATCAAAAGTTCATCGTTTAATACAATGGAGAAATACTGCATACAAACTGTAATATTATCTTGGAGATTCCCAATGTATATTAGTTAATTAGAGGCTCTATAAAGTTCTGCAACAAAGAAACCTGTTTATTTGAACCAGGGTTTCCCAAACTTATTTGACCATAGCAGTCTTTTCTGTGGGTGTGTGTAACACCTTTTAGCATCCTAATGAATGAGTATTACGTGGAACACACTTTGGCTAATGCTGACTCAGTCTAATTTCTTTCAGTATTCTTTTGGAATGAATTTTGAACAGCAACTTAGTTTCCTGGAAAGGGCATTGAGCTAAGAGGCAGGCAAGTTGTCATTACCTTATTCCTAGCGCCTAGCCCAATGTCTGACACAGAAAAGGGATCTATCGTTCCTGTTCTGTTACAGACTTGCCTTGGTATCTCGGACCAGTCTTCTGAACATTTCTTAAATTTCTTTGTCTTAAAAAAAGGAAGATCTCTTGACCTACGTTCTTAATAGATGTTGAGAAAATAGTAGAAATTTAAATATTTTGAAAGTAAAAGTACAATATAAAAGGTTATGTTCTTTTTCTATACAGAAATACTTTGGGGAGAGATATTTCTGGGATTTACTTTAAAATACTCCAGCAAAAAAGAAAAATAAAGCAAATTCAGCAAAATATTAATAATTATTCAATCTAGGTGATGGGTATGTGGGTATCTATTATACTATTCTATTTTTAATCTATGTTTGAAAATTTTTTGAATTAAAAGTTTTAAAAATTAAGAAAAAATGGTATGCTCATTGTATGTAAAGCTGCAGTTACAATTTAGACATGTTTGCACGATTGTACAGAACAGGGCATAAGATTACAAAGAAGCCTCTTTTGCCATCTTGTCCTCCCTGTAACCTAGGGCAGACATATGTT
This sequence comes from Balaenoptera musculus, assembly GCF_009873245.2. Classification (NCBI taxonomy): domain Eukaryota; kingdom Metazoa; phylum Chordata; class Mammalia; order Artiodactyla; family Balaenopteridae; genus Balaenoptera; species Balaenoptera musculus. The sequence goes on along the minus strand of NC_045806.1, from coordinate 104,745,132 downwards.
GAGCTGTCATATCTGGTTAGGGTGATCACATCAGAATTTTTCTCTATGTAAAACCAACTGATTGAAATGAGATTTGAACTTAAAACCTTAGGCTGATTATGACCATGCTCTAGCACAGTGATTCTCAAAGTGTGTTCCTTGAACCAGCAGCATTGACATCATCTGGACACTTGCTCGAAATGCAAATCCAGAGGTCCTATCCCAGACTTACTGAGTTAGAAACTCTGGGGGTGGAGTCTAGAAATCTGTGTTGTAACAAGCCCCCCAAATGATTTTGATGCATGCTCAGTTTTTAAAATCACAAATCACTGCTCTAACCTATTGTGTCGATCTACATAGACTGAAGTGCAGTATGAAAACTCTATTGTTAGCATTGTGTAAATTCTCTCTTAACTCTATACTAATAGGAAGAAGTTAACAGAGATTGTATCATTGCTTGACTTAACCTGCTGCTTCTCCATCTTTTGAGCACTGTTTACACAGGGTGAGTAGATTGAGGTAGGAGCTGAGAATGTGTCTACTCTCTTAATGACCTAAGAGCCTTGCTGCATGCCACGATAGTCCCATCCACACAAGGCATGCTTATGGCATGCAGTGAGAACCTTTCATTGTGCAGGTATTTTTAGACACATCTTCTGAGTTGTTGTGGACGGCTTATTATCTTGTTTTTTTGTGACAAGGATATTCTCTAGCAGGGTCTGCTTATCTATAGATGATGGGTCGCATCCCATCTCCATGCCCGCAGCATATATAAAAGCACTCAAGTTACTGGATCACAGAGTTTGGGTTCAGTTACTATTTAACTAGAACTAGTTACTAAAGTAGAAATGTCCTTCTCAGTTTTGGTAAAAAGCAAAAGGAAACCATAGTCATCAGGCTGAGGCTTCCAAAAATTATAAAGCAGCCCAAACTCTGTCCCCTTGAGGCTTTATGGTAGAGGTGGCTAACATCTTATAACTTGAAAATAAAATCCTAAATCAAGCTTCTTCAGAGGAATTCACAATGCTCTACATTCCTCTATTAACTTGTTGAATTAGAGAAGAGGAGAATTATTTCCATACGGGGGGGGGGGGGGATTGATGAGAAAATGGAAATTTGGGAACTTTTCTCTAATTGCATACTTGGCATTATATATGTATTCTAAATGCAAAGCAATATAACCCTCTGTTCTTACATTTCTTAATGAGGAAGACCATTTTGTTGATCGTATTTCACTTTTTATGCTAACACTTGGCAAAAGTTCTTCCCAAATGTTCATGGAAACACAGGATCAGACATAGCATTACAGGTAATTTCCTCAAACCTTCTCCCTATTTCTGTTGCCCCATCAAAAAATGGCAGAAGCTTTTGGCTTCATAGACACCATGGCCATTTCTAATCATGACAGCTGTAGTATGAGATTTACTGGCGCTATCCTGCTGGCAAATCAAGGGCATGTTCTCACTTTGTACAATGAGTCAGTATTGCAATAGGGTTTATCGTTTACAATGTTTCCTTTCCTGCCTACTTTTAATTTATTCAATTCTAGAGCAATTAGGACTGTGAAAAATTTCCAGTTCCATTTAACAAATCTCTTGGGACAGTCAAGAGTTAAGTCAAGTTATGAAGAAGTGAATTGTAGAAACCAGAGGGCCCTTTAATTAGTTAGTAGAATCACTTGGGTGTGTAAAGGAAGGACCCATTTACTGGGTCTTTCTCTGGCAGTTGCTACAACAGAGTCTAGTAAAGAGGAAAAGATAAAGGAGCAGGTCTTATGGAAGTGGTTCATTTTCTTCTTTTACTTTATTTTCATCTAAATCTATATGAAGTATTTTAACTGAAACCCATTTGGAAAGGGCTTACTTTTATGAGTCAAATGTACACCAATAACTGTTAAGGCTATTTTTAAACTTTATCGAGGTATAATTGACAAACAAAAATTGTATAATATTTAAGGCGTACAACATGTGATTGGATATATGTATACATTGAGAAATGTTGATCACAATCAAGCTAATTAACACATCCATCACCTCACATAGTTACCCTTCTTGTGTGGTGAGAACGCAAGATTTACTCTCAGCAAATTTCATGTGCACAGTAGAGTATTGTTGACTATTGTCACCACGCTGCAGGGTCCCTTTGACCAACATCTCCCTCATTCCCCCCACCCCCAGCCCCTGGCCACCACCATTCTTAATGATATTGGGGACTCTGGCAGAAAACCAGGCTTTCAGTCTAGGACAGGTTACAGGCCAGTTTGCAATGAACAAGGACAAAGTTCAGGAGATTTGGGGGTACCAAGACACTTTTGAGCTTTGTCTTAAGCAGGAAAGGACCCTCAGTCACTCAGGGGAAGGGAAAGCGACTTAGAGGGCAGGTCTGACTGAGGGCCTTTATGTACACAAGGCAAGAACTCTTTTGTTGGCCCCAGAAAGCATTCTCCACTTACAGTATGAAAACATTCACTGAGTTCAGACCTTGATTAAACAAATACTTATTGAGCACCTTGCTCTCTAAAGAAGGAGACAGACAATATATAGCAATTACAGTATAAAGTGATAGGTGCAAGGATGGTGCAGGAAGCCCAGGTGAGAAGCACCATGTAATTTAAGGCCTCCTTCATTGACTAAGCAAATATTTACTGGACACCTTCTATGATCCTGGCACTAGGTACTGAGTAGGCAGTGATGAATATAAAAGACAGGACCCCTGTCTTCCTGGGGCTTATAGTCTAGGAGGGATGAAAATTCAGTAGCTATAGCTATACTCCCCGGTGCGATCAATTTAGTCATGGGGGTGGGGGGATGGGGGTCGTATTGATAGATACCTTCCTGATGAGCAGTAGGGCCTCATGCTTTGACCTGAAGTGTGTGCGTGTGCCTGTGTGTGTGTAACCTCTTTAGACAAATAGAGGTAAAGGTATATGTAGAAGTATATATGAAGTTAGGGTAAGTAATATTTACTGCTGTAACAAACCACCCTCAAATCACAGTGGTTAAACACAATGAAAGTTTATTTTTTTGCTTACTTCTTAGTCCAATGTGGATTGGTGAGAGTAGGAGTTAAGGGACTCCACTCTATGCACCCATGCTTCTCATTTTGGTACATAGTAGCCTTTTCCTACCCTGCACTGTTTTGTATCCTTGTACGGATATAATCTTATTTCTCTAACTGGGTTTCTAGCCACCTTTAGAATCTTAGACCTCTTTGTCTCCCCAGTGCCTATCATATGTTTGTTGAAGATAATTTTCTAAATGTGTGTAGATTATTAAATCAAATAATAGAGCACATTTAAAGTGAGTCGAATCGTAGATGGTTAAAGCAGGGGAAAGAATTTGCACATCATTTAGTCCCAACTACCTCATTTTACAGACAAGGAAACTGAGGTCTAGCAAATAGTTCTAAGACTATCATTTCGGTCAATAAATCTCACCTGACACAGTCAGCCAAGTGTGTCCTATCTCGTATGGAAAGGATATTGTGGGACCAAAGGAGATGATAAAAGGTAGCTAACTATGGTGGGCCCTGCTTCCTTTTACTTTGCAAGGGAGGCTGGAGGGGTGTTTTAGTTAATCCACATTATTCACTGTTTCTGATGCTTGGATTCGCCTCCCTCATCTCATAAACTTATATGTACGAGGATCCTTTCAAATATATAGCAGAATTTGAAAAGAATTGAAATTAGACAAATAAATAAAAACAAGGTCGCACATGTACGTATGGGATGACTGGAATACACTCTTAGGACAGCGGGCAAGCCCTTGGCACGCTTGTAAGCAAAGTCCTCTCTGGAATTTAATCAAGACACTAATTTGAATTGAAACAGGTGGGGGAAAAAAATCGAGCTCATTCAAGTACAGTAAATTGAATTCCAGTGGAGTGAGTCTCTGGCTGTGATTAGAAGCCTTTGGAAGTCTCAAAAACGAGAAACAGAGCCCTCACCCTCATAGAGTCAGCAGCTCAAGGTGAGTTTGGGAAAGGCTTTATTTCAGAATGTACTTCTTAGACGGCTGGGCTTGCGGGCCAGCAGGAAACCATCTGGCTGCAACAAATACAACATGTACATGGTCATTTCTCATTTTATATGAAAAAGCAGACTCAAACAGAGTTCAGAATTTTCCATACAGTTTATCACTTAGTGAAAAAAACAAAACTTACTATTTTGATATTAAGGCAAACATCTTCTGCTCATGCCAGACTCTAACTCGATGTACATTAACTTGGCTCCTCTCATATTTGTAACATATGCATTTTGGAAGTATGATGGTTTTAAAGGAATTCTGGAACTATAAATTCCACAAAACAATGTAATTTTCTTTGTTCATGTATTCTATATTTTTCTGTTCTGACATAAATAAAAAGATGGCCCCAGTGTTCAGAGACTTCTGTTATTCTCAACTACGAATTTCAGATGAACGTTCAAGTTTCAACATTTTCCTTCCTCTAGGTCAGATAGTATTTTCAATTATTAAAATCATAATCTTGAAGATAGGCATAATTTTTGTAGCTTACTTGTAAATTTGTAATTTTAATGACTTAGTTTATGCTGAACATGAATAATAAACTATCACCTATTGAACCTGGAGAGCACCAGAAGCTACTAATGTGATTTACAATGCACTGTGAAATGGGATTCATTATTGTCTTGCATTTTAAAGATTTTCAGTAGAGTAGTGTAAACAAGTATTTACTTTAATTAAGGAAATAGCAAGGATTTTTTTAGGGCCATGTTTTATATAGAAAATAATTATCCAATAACCAAGGAAACTCATACTTGGTAAAAAGAATTCTCTGCAGGTACTGAATTCTACCTGAAAACTCGTTCATCCTTTTGAAAGCCAATAAGGCATTTCTAAAAGCTTATCTACACGCTGCTGATGGCCCCTTTTCGATCTTGCCAGCTTGCCCTGTCTTTAAAGCAAGGTCAGTGGGAGGGCCTTTACTCAAGGGAGAGAGAATTTGAAGTATCCATGTTACTTTTCTTTTCTTAGATTGCCTTTGTAGAGCAAGACATTTATTAGTGGGCCTTGACAGGTCCTTGAGACTTACAAAATCACAGGTGGAGGGATAATAGGCTAACTTTATTTTTTTTTCTACTTTTTTTTTTTTTTTTTTGGCTGCATTGGGTCTTCGTTGCTGTGCGCCGGCTTTCTCTAGTTGCAACGAGCGGGGGCTACTCTTGGTTGCGTTGCACGGGTTTCTCATTGCGGCGCTCGGGCTTCAGTAGTTGTGGCACATGGGCTTAGTTGCTCCGCAGCATGTGGGATCTTCCCGGACCAGGGAATGAACCTGTGTCCCCTGCATGGGGAGGCGGATTCTTAATCACTGCGCCACCAGGGAAGTCCCTAGGCTAACTTTAGATCATGCTCAAACTCCCCAGCTAGCATTCATTTGGCAGCCCTCCTCCCCCTGTAATCTGGGTCTACCGTTCTGTCTATGTTTGTCTCTCACTGTTCTCTAATATTAACATCTGCTTTTGTTGATGTTTGGTTTAAAAATGAGTTTCAGGTGGGCTTCTATTTCATGGATTAGAATCTTTTTCAAGTCCACTTTTATTAACTCATCAAGTCAGATTCTTCTACACTACATGGAAGATCCTTTCCCTTACTTACTGAAATTTCCCGCGTTCTTCAAGCCCAGGTCATCCCTACATCTCTTCATAAAGCCCTTGTCAGCTAGTTTAGTCCATACTGATCTCCACATAATTTGAATACCCATAGTATTTATAATGTATCTGTGCATGGATATCCACATGTAGGAATATTATTCTCTAATGGTCTTACATGAAATGTGTGATGTAAAATGTATAACCTCTTAATTTTAATATAAAGGTTTGCATTTTAATATGAGCCCACATACTAGAACCAGAATTTATAGAGTTAGGTTTTCTTCTAGGGAAGTTATTGCTGATTTTAAAGATGCTGCCACTGCTCCAGAATCTGGGGGGAGTGCTTTCAGAGAAAAATTCCATCTGATTTCTTCATGTCACATCATGTTCTTGATCCCCAATGAAATTATATAGCTTGATCGCTTACTTCATTTGACAGACTTTATTCCAATTTATTTATTTATTTTTAGGTATTTACAAAATTTAAGCTTCACCTCAAGGATAGAAGGTTTCCACTAGTGAATAGGATAAGTGTGTTTCAGGTTTAGAACACAGTCACTAAAAAAAGAGTTTTGAAATGTTTGCAGCAGTGTAATAAGTGTATGGCTCCCTAAGGTGACTACTTTGAACAAGACAGTCCTCATTTGTTTGTATAAATTCTGCTGTATTGTTAAAAATCATCCATGGTTGCTGGGTTCTCTGGAGGCATATGTTAAATTGCCTCAACCAGAATGTAACCTCATGCCTCAACCTGACATTTAATCTCAGGAAACTTACTTAAGTTCTCTGTGCCTTACTTTTCCCATAAGTCAAATGGTTATAATAAGGCCTGTCTCATAGGATACTATGAACACTAAATACGAATACATAGAAAGCAGGTATACGTTGAGCCTGCCATGCAGTAAATATTCAGTAAATATTAACTGCCCTTGTTATTGTTAACATTGGTTCTTTGTAAATCCTTGTTCATGTCTACCTTCTTTTCTCAAATCCTCTGGTCACATTTCATATTTTGGATCCCAGTCGTCTTATGTTAAGTGACCATGCACAACACTCCTGCTAAAATCATCTTTATCTGTTTCCGAGCTTTCTCTTATTCTTGAAACCTCTCAGTAGCTTCCTATTTAATTCTGTTCTAACTTAAAACCCCTTGATGCTAGTTTCAATGCTTATATCCTATTACACTCATTGAAGTCAGAGACTATACGTCTTTATGGTATCTAGCATCATGTAAATTATGTTAATAAATAACAGTAATACCATAATGAGCTACGTTGAAGAACTAGCAGCAACCAGAAAGGCACTTGTGGGGAACAAAAATTTTTTTCTGAAATGAAACTCCCCAGTTCAAAGCCGCATGGTGATTGGCCATAATATAGAATCACAGGTGAAGCAATTGAAAAACTCATCCCTTCTAAAATGAACATGGACAACTGATGCTGTTAATAAACAAACTCAAGGATCATTGCCTTGACCTTGTACATAGATGAAAACAGAGTGGTTTAGGAGATGGAGGCTTTCCAGAGTGGTTTAAAAAATGGTCAGATGTTGTTCTACTTGAACAACCTTACTATCCATGTTGAAAATGGGACAAGGGAGCAATCAGATCTAAAGTCGAAAATTACAGCCCAGTTTGTGTTCAGGTCTCCTCTGTGTCTTCGTGTGGTGTCCAGAACCACTGCCTCACACCTGGCACTAACTGTACCAGGGAATTTGAGACTTTGGCATTTGACAGAGCACATGGTCAAAGTTCTTATCGTTCACTTGACCTAAATTAATGGAAGCATTTGTGATGAGAGCACACCAGTTATGTTAAAGCACATTAAACTGAGACCTTTTGTCTCTGCAGAATAATGTTCTGCTTTGAGATTTCTCATTACACAAAGTAATGAAACAGCCAAATCTCTATGTACATCTGCGTTTGTTGATACTTGACATTTGGTTTTAAAGTGAGATTTAAGAGGACCCATATTTAATCTGGGTTAGACTCTCCTGTGATCCAATTTATTTGCTGCCATTTGGATTTCATTTCTGTAGTTGAGCATCCTGTTGCCCCAACATAAAATTAAAAGGCCTTCTTCCTTTAATTAATTATACTTACCATATTCTGTACCATTATTCAACTCATTCACCTTGAAGAGTTGGAATTAACTGTATCTCAGGGCCATAGACAAATGGCACTCTCAGCTAAAGTTGTGCTTTGGAGAGGTTTTGGAATAGAGTTGCTAATTGCTATTGGCTCAAATTCAAACTCCTTAATCTACTAGCATTTCAGACCTTCCAAAATCTGGTCCCAATTTGCCTTTTCCTTTCATAAATTCCCTTGTAAGTTCCCTGCACAAGGTAGTTGCTTTATAAACCAAGTATGTTCCTCCTTTTCCCAGCTTTCCTTGTACTTTAATCAAGCTGCTGTCTTCATACTTCTGTGCTTTCAAACTACCTGTCTTTTAAAGTCTACTGAAATCCCACCTTTTCTTGAAAGTTTTCCTTGTAGTATAGCCTCCTCTACGCTTTCCCTCTTTTCTTTAATTTCTTTGGGGCTAGGTGCTAGATTCTGCTGGCTAGTTGATAAATGTTTTATAAAGATAGATCTTTTAAACAAGATTATAACGGCTAAAGGGGCAAGGACCACACCTTATTCACTTATAAATCCTCCAGAGTGCCCGGCACAGTGCTAAGTGTATAAACAACACTTACTGATCTATGATCAAGTGGTTGATTGGCCTGATGTACCTTTGAAATTGTTTATTTGATGAGTTTATATTGCCTACTATAAGGAGGATTCTGAGAAAGTGAGAATTTCATGATGAATGAAATACAGGGTTGAATTTCATTTGAAAATGCAATTGTATTATTCTGGAAGGATAAAAGTGGTTGGTTGTTGTGGTGGTGGTAGTTGTGGTTTTTTTATTTGTTTGTTTGGGGTTTTTGTTGTTGTTGTTGTTATTTGGTTATTTGCCTTTTAGCTGTAATGGAATCAGTAAATCCCCTTCTGATTTAACATGGAATCTGTTGGTAAGCAGCTGTTAAGTTTCTAATCCTGCAATCCAGAAAATAAAATTGGACTTTTGACTGGAATATCTATTTTTAGGAGTGCTGTATTAGACATATGTTTTCATATGGACTACTCAGAACCAAACTACATCTGTAAGATAGTTGCTAACATAGGGCAACCTGAATAAATTAGGTTTTTGTGTCACTAAAATATTTTCAGGGACTTAAGAGTGTTTGCAAAAAGCTAGGTCAAAAAGTTAATATGGAGAAGGATTAAAGAATTTGAAAGATCAGGCACCTATTAGATGATTTTAGTACTTCAGGATTATAACTTGGATTTTCTAAAGAATATGCACAATTCTCAGATTTCACTATTAAAAGTCTACTTATGAGTTTAAAATAAAAACCTTCCATAAGTAGTTTTTCCAGAAAAGCATTTCATCAATTTTCTTTATTATGTCACTTAGCTTTAAACATCTAAAAATGTAAATACATATTTCCACTTAACGTTTTTTTAAGGAAGAACGGTGTTCTGTTTTATTTTTTCCTTCCAAATAGGTAACAACTTAGTCTGTGAAAGGTTGTTTGTGATGTTTCTATAAAAACATTAGGCATCTTAAAGAAAAATGAAATTCAGAGACCCAGGTCAGCAAACTGAAAGTATTGAGGAAAAACTTTCAAAAGAAACTTAAATGCACTTGTAATAGTACTACATTCTTTCCTTTTATGGTTAATGCTCAAATACTTAACTTTAAAATTCACATATATACGTACTACTTTGATGATAATAAAAATACTTTGTGCTCACATTCTTTAAAGCATGTGATTTATTGTTCTACCAGTGGGACTGAGTTGCTAATGCATTCATACACTCCCCTTGGTGAAAAATGTCATACATATGTGTAGCAGCTGGCAGAAGTTAAGGGGTTAATATGAAACCAAGAAATAGAAAAATGTCCCAATCCTGTGTTGTTGGCCTAAATAGAAGCAGCATTGTGCCATGAGGAGTTCCAAACTAGGACTCAGGAAACTTGAATTCTAACTCTGTGAACTTCTGGAAATTCATGCATTCATTTATTAAATTAATATTTATTGAGCTAAAGGCAGGCATTGAGCTGGGTATTGGGGCTACAGTAAAATAAAATAGACAGGATCCCAGCCCTGATGGAACTTACAGTCCGGTGGTGAAGACAGACATTATTAAAATAATCACGCATCTAAACTATAAAACTGTACCTGTGATAAGTACGTGAAAGGAAAGATACAGTGCTAAATAAGAGCATAAAATAGGGGAATTTGAACAAGTCAGGAAGGTCAGAACAGGCTTCTCTGAAGAAGTGATGATTAATACCTGAAGGTACAAATTAGGCAAAGAGGGGGAGGGAAGATCATTCCAGACATAGGAAAAGCATGTGCAAAGGCCCTGTGGTGTGAGGGAGCTTGGCAAGTTTAAGGGACTGAAAGCAAGTTAGAATGATTAGAGCAGAAAGAGTGAGGATGCAGGTGGAACAAGATGAGACTGCAGAGGTCTGCAGAGGCTAGATAGTATAGGGCCTTTTGGGTCACATTAAAAGTTTATTGTTCATCCTAAGATCAATCAGAGGCCTTTGAAGACTTTTAGGCAGAGGTAAGTTGTGATCAGATTTGCATTGTGAAAAGATCACTCTGACTACAGCGTGAAGAGCAAATCAGAGTAGGGCCAGAGGAGAAACAGAGAGAGTACTTAGGAGACTGTTGCAGTGGTACAGGGGAGTGGTGGTGGCAGCTTGGACTAGAATGGTGGCAGTGGAGAGAAGTGGAAAGATTCGATAGGAAGGACACAAAATTGGAAGAGCTTAGACTGGATCTAGGGATGATATAGAGGGGTCTGTTAAATGACTTGTGGATTTCAGGCTTGTCTAACTAGGTAGATGGTGTGTCGTTCCTTGAAATGAAGAACACTGTAGAAGAATTGTGATTATTTTGGGGGTCCAGGAGGGTAACAAAAACCATGCATTCTTAAATCAGATATATTGAATTGAAGTCATTTAACCTGTTTGGGCCTCAATTTCCTAATCTATAAGATGAGGGTGATGATTCATTGAGGTCTCGGTCTCCTCTAGAGCAGAGGTTAGCAAGTTTTTTCTGTAAAGGACCAAACAGTATTTTTGACTTTGTGAAACATGCGGCCTCTGTTGCAACTACTCCACTTAGCTGTTGTAGCTGGATTAAAGCTTTCTACCTCAGTTATCAGATATAACGTCCTTAGACCACGTCAACATAAACCTGCCAACTGATTTGATCAATTGCAGGAAATAATCAGTCAATTCAATGAAGGACTGATTGTATATTCAGTTAATGAGTCAAATCAGTAAAATTAATTGAAGCAGTAGACTTGAATAGACATAAGTATATGTATTATGACTATAACAGACCCAGCTGCCAACTTAAGGGGTGGCAATCAGGAAGGTATGGATTACCCACCAATGCAATAACTAAACAAAGCAAATCAGAGCAATCCTTGTGAAATGAGGGCTGTACTAGGCATTTACTTTCTGAATAGAAGTTACTGTCTTTGCAGATGTTACTTCCTGTTCCAGTCATGGGTGTTGCCGTTGCCTCTTGTTTTGCAGCCTCAGATTAGTGGGACAGCCCAGGTACATAAATGATATGTGTGTACGTGCACGTTTGGCAAAATAAAACTATATGAAGAATATTATATTGTAATCTGATTTTTCAACTTAATGAATGTTTTGGACATCTCTTAATTTTATAAACTTTTTTGTTGAAAAATGCTTATTCTTAGCTTCGTGAATTGTCTGTATTTAAGTCTCATTTGGCTTTATCCTTGCCACTCAAAGTTTTCTGAAATAGCTTCCTCTCGTCCTTAATTGGTGTATATTTTGTCTGTAGCCACTGCTCAATAAATGTTTGTGTGGGAATGGGGTAGAAGCATCATATAATGTACTCCCAAAGCTCAGAAGATTTAAGTTTTGAATAATATACTATTGTTGATGAAATGTTTTTCTGCTCCTCACCATTAACAGGGATGATCAAGGGTTAACCATGAACATGACTTATGCAATAGGTGTGCCAAATGACGCTTCTGAGTATATGGACTAGGGCAATTGGGTGAATAATTGAGTATCTCAGGAAAAAGTAAAAATTTTAATCGAATCATACCCATAATTCATCCTTATGAAATACTAATTCGTTTCCACTCTTTACAACTTGTCATGAATGAATGTAAGGAAGCTAAGCCTAAAACCAAAGATATTTTTCATAAAATTCTTTCAATTTGAGACAGGTAGGTTGACATTTCCATGATTTATTTAATGAGATACTTTTACTTCATGCTATATTATTGTTATTTTATATTTATTGAACACTATAGACTGAGATGGTTGCAGGGAGAAAAGAAGGGAGTTTGTCAAGTCTTAGTTGACACCAATTCTGAGCAAAAGTTTTGCTCTAGCATTGAGTCAAAGCCACTGTCTCTGCCTATCATGAGTGGAACATGACCAGCGGTGAGGGCAAACTAAAGAGGCCAAAATCTGGAAGCCAGGCAGATGGAGAGGGACTAGACAGAGCATTACAAAAACCCAGGAAGGTCTTGGTTGTGGGGAATAAATAGAAGGAAATCTAGACATGTAGGAAATTGTCCTCAGGGAAACCAAGCAGTAAATAAAAGTCTTAATAAGCAAGTTTAACATGTATCAGAGAAGGCCAGTAACAGATATTTAGGTATTCTGGTAGTCGCTAAATGTCAGGTCTAGCTCTACCAGGAGATGATGGGGCCTGAGATTCAGAGCCAGGTTTCCATTCCCCAGAAATACTAGAGTGAAGGTACTAGCCATGACCGGGGAACTGTCGTTTTAGGCTAGAGAGTTATGAGAAGGCAAGACAAAGACTTGGTTCCTGGAACTAGGATCATGGGTGGGGCTTAATTGTAAAGGAGCAATAGTGAAATACTAAGAGTTCACAGGGTTAGAGCAAGTCTAGCAGCAAAGTTGATTGGATGCCAGACACTTGAGTCACTTAGAACTTTAAAAAATTTTTCCACTTGTGTAACTGGTCCCAGATTCAAGGATGGGAGGGGGGAGCATTGAACACAAATGTGGGTACCTAGTGACACTGGCTGCTCATATTAGAAGAATATGGAGTCAAGTATCCTATCATTGTCAGAGCAGGATGATAAGTTTCCCTTTTCCATCAATCATTTGACTGAAAATGATAGAGTCATGAGAACAACTTTGCTACATGAATTTGAATGCTCTTTCTCTTTCTCTCTGTCACACACACACACACACACACGTACACACACACACACACACACACACCACTTCCACTCTCACAAATATATGGATCCACAAGAAGACAGCAGAGCCAGCCTTAAGTGTACATAGTCTTGTCTGTGGTGAGCTGTGCTCTCCCCCAACTGTATCCATTTCCGACTATGACTGGCCTGAAATTCCTGCACTGGCCGCTCCTTTGGGAAGAAAAAGAGATGGTTGCTAAATGGTTTCTTTGAGATATTCCAGATATTTAAGGGAAGACACAGAAGGGGTAGCAAGTGTCGCTTTGTCCAGGGCTGGTCCTGTACAAAATTCTTAAGTAGGGGTGAAATCAATCGATCTTTGCCTCTCTCTCACCTCCCCTTTCATACCCTTCTTCCCAATATGGCAAGTCTACCAAATTATATTCAGACTCCTCTGCACAATAACAAAACTCCCAATCATACAGCTTTAATCTCCCTATTTAGCTTTATCACTCCATGCTCTCCTATACTGTCCCTCTACTTCAGACAAATAGACCCACTCAACATTCTGTGAATAACATCAGCATATTCCCACTATGCTGCATTTGCTCAAACTGTTCCCTATGCCTAGAAACCCCTCTTATTTATGTCATGGTTCTTCCACTTACTGTGTGACTGTGAGCAAGTTATTTCACCTTCTGTAAACCTTAATTTCCTCGTGTATAAAATGTTAATAATAGTCCCTTTCTTGTAGGGGGGTTGTGAGAATTAAATGAGAAATGAATAGAAAGTGCAAAGCACAGTGCCTGACACATAGAATATGTTCAATATATAATAACTCTAATTAGTTTTATGATCGTATCTTAAATACCCTATCTCTTTCATGAAATTTCTTCTTGATATTATTTCATGTGCTTTGGACCTATTTCAACATTTCCTTTCACTTCTAGAATTAACTTTTTAATTAACTGTCACTCAGTGATAATAGATAATCGTGATATTGTGATTTATAATAAGAAATAGATATTTAGTCTTCATCCACTTTTTCTGGCACAGAGCTCCTAAAACCCTTGGAGTTTCCTAAGTGATGAGAGCAATAAAGGTGTCTCTTGTTATGTTCATGAGGTGACTTTTGGACCTCACCTAAAGATGGAGACTGGTTGCCAGGAGAACCAACCCTGTGACTACAGGGCTGTAACTTGCAGTCCTACTCCCCTGACTTCTGGGGAGGGGAAAGGGGCTGGGGATTGAGTTCAGTCACCAAAGGCCAATGATTTAATTATTCATGCCTATGTAATAAAACCTCCATAAAAACTCAAAAGTATGGGGTTCAGAGAGCTTCCGGGTTGGTGAACACGTGGAGGTGCTGGGAGAGGGCATGGAAGCTCTGCAGCCTTTCTTCATACCTTGCCCTATGCATCTCTTCCATCTGGTTGTTCCTGAGTTATATCCTTTTATAATAAACCAGTAATTCGTAAGTAAAATGTTTCTCTGAGTTCTGTGAGCTGCTCTAGCAAATGAATCGAACCCAGGGAGGGGGTCTTAGGATCCTCTGATTTATAACCAGTTGGTCACAAGTACAGGTAACAACCTGGACTTGCAACTGCCATCTAAAGTCCAAGGAGTAGATCATGGGAACCTCCAGTCTATAGCTGGTCTATCAGAAGCACAGGTAAATAGTTTGGCCTTGCAACTGCTGGCCAAAGTGGGCAGGGGGGGCAGTCTTAACCTGTGGAATCTAATGCTGTCCCCGGGTAGATAGGTGTTAGAATTGAGTTGAATTAATTGTAGGCCACCCAGCTGGTGTCCTGAGAAGTGCTTGTTTGTGTGGGGACTCACCCCCACTGCCACATTGGAATTGGTACCAGAACCAATTTAATAATAATAATAGCAGCAACCATTTTTTGAGTTCTTATGTCATGCCAAGCACAATATTAAGCACTTAACTTAATGCATTATCACATTCAGCCCTTACCACAATTTTGTGAGGGAGGCACATTCTCTGTCTTTCCAGGCACCAATTCTTCTCCATGTCTGTGAGGAAGGTGAAAAATGAATTTATCTTTGTTTCTAGCCTTAGTGACTAACACAGTGGCTGTCATGTTAGAGGCACTCAGTGGAGGATTACTGGTTGAGGGAGTGAATGCTGTTCCCTGGCTGCTCAAACTCCGCCACCACAGTGCTCTACCTAGCTTTCAACACCTGAGCTCATCCCTAGCTCCACCCACATTAAGTTGTATCTTTCCTACATTAGATACCCTCAGGGCTTTTGTTTCTGCTGGACAGTTGATAAATTAATCCTGATAGGATGATAGCAGCAGATAATTACTGTGAGTATGTTAATGTGTCACCCCTCCTACATACCTTATTTGCATTTTAATGGAGCAATTCTGGAGATAATCCCTTAAGGCAAAGGACTGAATCTTGAGGGTAAGAAAGCCAGAGTCAGTGCCAAACTGCAGTTGTAGGGGTGGGGAGGAAGGTGGTGATGTACATATCTCAGAAGTGACACCATATAGACAGCTACCTACTCCACTTATGTGTTGTGCCAGCTTTGATGAGTAATTTTTAAAAGCCAGAATTATGATCTATGGCTGTCCTTCCTTAGTATTTTATTAGATTTGTGGATTCTCTAGAGCAAAACCTCAAGCCCTTTTGGGCAAAGATGAATGGCTAAGCCTAATAAGATGCATGGTGCTGTGAAATTAGATTAATTAGCTAGGATTTGAATTGAAATTGTTTTCCAGATAAAATTTATCCAAAATGTATTCTTATGAAATGTTTGTTTGCAGAGCGTACAGTATGCCACTTTGAATGTAATTTTTCTCTTGGTACTGGGAAGGGGAGCATGTAGTGGGACAGCTTAGAAGAGGAGAAAAATATCTCACTCTATACCTTTCTATTATCCAGGAGGCTTCAGATTAACTCACCATGGTGTATTACATTTGGGGTCAATTATATCTGTAAGAGGTCGTAAGAGTAACCTTTAAAAATTGTATTTAAAAAAAGAGGTCATAAGAAGTATATTACCACGGATTTTAAAAGGTTTGCTAATTTTACCTTGCTAAGATATATGCACATAATCTGCTTTTACACATAAATGATTAATTTTGAGGTTGATGGAGTTAGATTATTTTCAAATAATATGATGATGTCAGTTACCACAGAGAATTAATTAAATTTCTGCCAAATGGATTATTGCCCTAGCGTGAATGCTTAAGATGGATTTATTCAACAAATGTTTGATGAACACCAACTATGTACCAGAACTGTGAAAGGTGTTATGGGGAATGTAAAGATTATTAATAAGTGAATACATTTCATATATCCTCAAGCCAGACCTGGGGTTTCAGACTTTTTTTCCTGCATAAGGCTTCTTTAAGAAATTGCTTCCATTTAGTTCCATTGGTCTATTTGTCTTTTCTTACACCAATACTATACATTCTTGGTTACTGCCATTTTGTAATGCATTTTAAAATCAAGTAGCGTAACTCCTTCAACATTGTTCTTTTTCAAGATTGTTCTGACTATTCTGAGTTATGTGTTTTTCTACCTAAATTTTAAAATCAACTTGTCAGTTTCTATAAAAAAAAAGCCTGTTATTTTGATTGGGGAGGCAATTTGGGGAGAATCAACATCTTAATTATATATATCCATGAACATAGTATATTTCTTCATTTATCTAAATATTGTTTAGTTTCTCTCAGTAACATTTCATAGTTTTAAGCATAGAGGTCTTGCACATTTTTGTTAAATTTTTTCTTAAATATTTTATGCTTTCGTTTAGGCTATAGTTATTGACATTTTAAATTTGATTTTCCAGTTGTTTGTTGCCAGTATGTAGAAATACAGCTGATTTTCATATATTGATCATGAATCATGTGACCCTCCTAAATTCAGTTATTAGTTTCTAGTAGTTAATTTGTTAGCACCTTAGGATTCTCTATGTATCCTGTAATTTGCAAATAAAAGCAGTTTTACTTCCTTCTTCAAAACCGGTATCTCTTTTATTTTGTATTTTTGCTTACCTTGTTGCATAGTCTAGGTCCTGTAGTACAATGTTGACTAGAAGTGGTGAATCCATACATCCTTTGCTTGTTCCTGATCATAGGAGAAAAGTTTTTAGTCTTTCACTATTATGATATTAACTATAAATTTTTTATAGATCCCCTTTACAGGTTGAGAAAGTTCCCTTTTTTAATACTTTGCCAAAAGGTTTTTTTTAATCATAAATGGGTGTTAATTTTTGTCAAATATTTTCTGCATGCATTTTTTGAGGTGACCATATGAATTTTATCTTTTATCCTCTCAATAGTGTGAGTTACACTGACTGGTTTTTGAATGTTTTATTAACCTTGCATCCCTGTGATAAACCCTATGTATTTATGATTTATTATCCTTCTTTATATATTGCTTGATTACCTTTGATAATATTACATTGATGATTTTATATCTATGTTTATGACAGATAATGATGCATAATTTTTTTTCTTGTAATGTCCTTGTCAAGTTTGGGTATTGGTGTTATAGTGGCCTTGTAAAATGAGTTGGGAATATTTCCTCCTCTATTTTCTGAAATAGTCTAAGATGATTATTATTTATTTATTTTTTAAATGTCTGATAGAATCCACCAGTAAAACCATCTGGGTCAAAAGTTCTTTTCTGAAATTGGTTTGAAAACTACAAGTTCAATGTTTTTAATAGATATGGGCGTAATTAGATTTTCTATTGCTTCTTGTGTAAGTTTGCCAATTTTTAAGAGAATTTGCCCATTTTATCTATGTTTTTATTGCTGTAAAGCTGTCCCTATCCTATTTAATGTCTATGGGATCTGTATTGATATCCCTACCTTCATTCCTGATATGTCTTCCACTTTATTTGGTGGTGGTGAAGAAATAGGTCAATCCTGAATTCCATAGCCAGTGCTTCTTAAACTCTAGGCACTTGTTTCTCCTCTTCAATAATCCACCACTCCATCCTTCCCAAAATTCTACAATTACCCAGAAAAACCATTTTTTAAAAATATTTTATTGAAGTGTAGTTGATTTAAAATGTTGTGTTAATTTCTGCTGTACATCAAAGTGATCCAGTTATATGTATATATATTCTTTTCCATATTCTTTTCCATTATGGTTTATCACAGGATACTGAATATACTGTAGTTCCCTGTGCTATACAGTAGGACCTCATTATTTATCCATCCTATATATACTAGTTTGCATCTGCTAATCCTAAACTCCCAATCCTTCCCTCCCTCACCCCCGACCCCCCTTGGCAACCACAGATTTGTTCTCTATGTCTGTGACAGGAATAACAATTTTTTTCTGTATAACTACTGCTATTTTTTTCCAGGGAATTTTTAATCATTAAGAAACAATCCATTACCTTGAGCCAATCAAACCTGACTCCAAAAATAGCTACCACTTTGAATTTTAAGCTACAGTAAGTTTTCAGATTGTTTGAGGAACAACCAAAAATCTGGCATTAATGTAAATGCTTGAATTAATCAGCCAGAGTTCATGGTTCTACAGATTGTCTTCTAAATTCCTAGGGGGAGAAACATAAAGGTAGTTAGGAAGTATAAAATCTTTGCTGAAAATTACATAAATGTCTTTGAAGATAGTCTTATACCATCTTTTAAAATTAAAAGATATATATAAAATGGAGAGCATGTGGGCAATATATATCATCTATAGTTCCAGCATATTAACTGCTGTCATTTTCATGCATTTTCATTTGGTCCTTTTTAGGTGTTTCCATTTGGTCCTTTTTATGCACAGATTTGTTTTGACTTAGTTACAAACAATAGGATATATTTCTTTTTCCTTCACTTAACAATATATCATATACATGTCTTTAAGTCTCTACATAGTTTTCGTTGCCTTCACTTTTAATGATGGCATCATAGTAAATCAAGTGGTATACCAAAATATAACTATTTCCCTACTTTGACCCATTGGATTTTTCCCCAAGTATTTCAATTCTCTAAACAATGCTGAGATGAACATCTTCATATATATAACTTTCCCCAATATTTTGTCTCTTTTAATTAAGATGGGTTTATAGGGGTGAGATTATAATCGAGTGTTAAATAGGAAAGCCACCAGATTCTTTTTTAAAATTAGGTTAACTACAGAGACTGATCATGAACTTCTTATTGGAATTCCTTACATGTTGAAAATGATGATTAGTATTATTATGGGATCTCAATTTGGCATACTAAAAAAAAAAATTCTTGAGAGCAAAAGGTAAGGTATAGTATAGCAGAGACACAGGAAAACTTCAAGCCTTTCAAGATCATGGATTTATAAGGAATCCAGGTCTGGGGAAGGATGTGGTGAAGGAATGGTAGGGCAAGGTGTACAGTTAATTCCCCTGAAGAGTAAGAAGACATGTAGCATCTTAAGGTCTGCTGCTGAGAGAGGTGAGATACGTCCACTGGGAAGGCCCTTGTTTCATAGAAAAATCACTTAAATATTCTCTGTAAGAATTCAAAGCTTCAAATGCTTCTAAGGTTGTTGGACATTATATTGTCTTGTATTCAGAGGGAAACGTTTATAAGAGATTGCCTAAAAGAGAGTGTTGTATGATCAAGTAACCCCTAGGACAGCAGCCTCCACACTTGAGTCCAGGAGGCTTTCAAATTCTTCCTCAGCATAAGGTTTAGGTATTATTATGTGAAAGTGACAACTCCATTTCATTTCTTAATTAAGAGGAGAAAGGTCACCCTGACCATCATGCTCAGAAAGGTTCTTGAAAAAATTCAAAAGTATATTATGTGATAACATTGGGCTAGCCTTTCCCAAAGAAACTGTACATCTTAGTGTTTCATTTTCACTGATGGAAAGGTCTTAGGTCAAAGAAAAGGGAATATAAGATATAGAACATGAAATAACTCCTTGTTTAATATATATCTGAATATCTGATTTTGAATAGAGCTATTATTAGTTGTATTATTTAAAAAATTAATAGTGATCACCTCTCCTTATATTTCCCCCACTGTGTCAGCTCATACACCATTCTTTCTAACCTATGTTCTGAATGTCAGTAAGAGACTGCAAACTTTTAACTACCAGATTTCCCCCATCACTGGCACTGCAGCTGAGCACATTTGATGTGCCACATTTAATTTTCCATGCTTTTCAAAATGATGTTTGAGTTGTGATGTTGTGTAGAAATGTCAGGGCTACTGACTTGTCAGCCTCATTATGCTGTGCTTTTCCCAAACATTAATTACATTGCACAGAGACCATGTCTATTGTTTTCAGTTTTTTTCCCCTTAAACTATGAACTTTGAATTGCTTTAAAAATTAAATGCAGCCAATTAGTGTTTATAACATTCTCTTAATTAAACACAGTTGGAGGTCCAGGCTACGTATTATATGAAACACTGACAGCATTGCCAAAAGATAGCCCACACCCAGTTCATTTTGTGTGACAAGGAGTTTGTAAATGATTACAGCTCATGCTACATTTGTCAACCTATGTGTATTCTGATGTCAAGATACCTTAGAGATACAAATGACTACTTATCTCTAAGCATAGTGGATGTCACCCATGTGTTAGTCACAGTTGCTCATGAGTAAATGTTTTAAGGTGACACTGCATCAAAGAAAGTTACAGTGGTCCTAGAGGGTGATTCAGAGGTCTGTGTCTTGATGGCAGTGTTTTTATAATTTCAGTATGATTGAATAATCAGATGCCCAGCTTAATCAAATAATATGCTTTGTAGCACTTCCAAGGAATGAGAATTTAGTAAACAATATTTAAATGTAAAACTTCAACGAGTGGAGTATAGTCTTTCTTTGAATATTCAGAAGGCACTTCCAGTTGAGGCTCTTCTTCAGGGTCATCATTAGAATTATCTATTATAGTACTGGCTGAAGCCCCAGTCAAGAGAGATTTCTTACTGACAGAATGTCAGAACACATAGTGTTGACTGTAATTCACATGCTTTGTTGACGACAAAAGGGTCAAAGTCAGTTACTGTGGGCATTTTTAACCTTAGATATTTGAAACAAACACTAAATGAGACTCAGTGAAAAAAAAAAAATTCTAGAAATACCAATTCCTTCTCAGTAACTTGAGGCCAGTAGCTTCTTCAGGACTCTTACAGCATTGGCAGAGGGGGAAAAGAGCCCTAGCTTTGTATCACTGAATCCTATTAGAGGAATTTTATATAAGCACAGGAATACAACAATTCATAGGAAGTTACAAACTCTTAACCTTATTCAGCAGTGTTAATTCATATGTTTAAGCAACCAGTGATGTAACACTGAGTCCCTCTGAGGCTGCAGAGGGGAAAAATTTTATCATTTGTTAGTTTCTATCTAGAGATGAGCTCAATTCTCCTCACTTAATATTAAACCCATGGAAGACATTCCGTGAGGATTCAGGCCAGTCCTGTCTCTACCCTAAGGCTTAAAGAATCATGTCTGGCTAGAACTCAGCCCTGTAAAGTTGGTGGTTGCTGGAATACTTTGACTTTAGAAGCACAAAGGAAAGCACTCTCTAGTCACAGGATATCTTCTTAATGGTCTACTATGGGGCTTATTTTTCAAAACTAGAAATTAATACTTTTAGTCAAAGATGCTGAATTTCCAAATGCCCTCTGTAAAAATTAACTTCTTCTGGTAGGGATAACCCATTTAGTTCTGATTAGTCATTAATCACTTTGAATAAGTTGTTGACAGGTAACATCTGGAAAAGACATGAGAGAAAGGGATATATAGACAGATCAAGTAACCTCTGATGAAGGAGAGGAAAGAGGGATAGATTTAAAGTAGGGATGAAGGAAAGGTACTGTAGTAGGATCTTTTATTCAGTCTGGGAGCAGCAAAAAGCCACTGGAATTCCGAAGAAGCAAGGGGAAGGGATCGTGGGTGTGGCTGTGGGTGCTCAGGCATGTATACAAGATTGAGAGAGAGAGAAAAGCTTTACCTACTGATGGAAATCTATGAGAATTGGCAAATTATTATTGAAGACTATTGTTATTCTTTAATTTTCAATATTGGAAATCCCTTCCTTTTCTTGATGTGATTTTATGACTCTGTCAAATCTTCATATAATTTCTTGCATACATTGTTCCCTTGTCAAAATTTTGCTCCATTTTAAGCAGTCTGATTGAGTGAGGGCTTATGTGTTGCTCAAGTTTGGGTTGGTGACTTTCTCAACCAAATCTACTTATTCATGATTCATAAAATGAGATGTGTTTATATATGTGTAGATTTCAAGCAGTATGTTAGGCATTTTGCTTGCTTCTGAGATACATGGAATTAATAAGTAAGCTACCAAACCTCTTTAGGCCTCTATTTTCACACCTGTAATAGGAAGAATAAGATGATGATGATATCAATGACAATGATGATGGCAGCCACCAATGAGGAATGAGTCCTTATTCTGTTCCCCACACTAGAATAGGAACTTCACATATATTATTTTAAAATAGTATGTGATATCCTTTTCCTCATTATAATATTAGAATGTGTTCATTGTAAGAAAAAATAAGATGATAGAAAACAGTAAAAATTTGCCTTAGTGCTATTATTTAATAATTAACCTAAGAATTCTACCATCTTATCCATTGTTGATACCTTGATGATACATATACTTTCAAACTTTTTGCTACAAAATACATCCAGCGTATGTTTTTGTTAATTCTCACATCAACATTGCAAGGTAGATATTGTTATTCTAATTTTATAGATGAGCAAACATGAAGTTAAGTGAATGGAAGAGATGGTAGTAGAACCCAGATCTGTCTGACTCAAGAGCCTTCTCCAATATGCTTCTTCTCATTCTTCTATAATAGAGGTATTTGAGGTTACATACCCCTCCCTTTAGCCAAGTAGACATCTGCACTTAGACTGAACTCCAAAATATTTCATTTCTTCCCCTATACAAAACAACTTGCCAGTAAGGAGTCATATGCATGTAAGACAAGGTTTACCAAATATAAAAGATTGACCATACCCGCTGGAGGACCAAGTGACACTGTCTGTCATCCAAAGTGACGGTGATATTTCTGGAAAAGTCCCCTGTCTCACCCAGTGAACCCCTTCACTTAAACAGGAGGTATTTTCCCTGAGAGTTTCTATTAAACTGATAGCAAATGTTCTTGTAGCAGATAAAGCAAAATTTTCTTATTCTTAAAAATCTACAGAAATGTCTTCTTCATGGGACTTCCGTGGTGGTCCAGTGGTTAAGACTGTACGCTTCCACTGCAGGGGGCATGGGTTCAATCCCTGGTCGGGGAACTAAGATCCCGCAAGCCGTGTGGCGCAGCCAAAAACAAACAAACAAACAGGCAAAACCAGAAATGTCTTCTTCAGATATTCCACAGTGCCCTGCTCTCCAGCATCTTTCTTCCCTGTTAGAGAAGAAGTAGACTCACTTGCAATGATTAGATCCTTTGTATCAAACTAAGGGCTACTTGGAGATTTCACAACCTCCGAGGGCAAAAAGGGCAAAGATATTATTCTGCATAGGAGCCCTTAGCTACTTTTGCCCTTACGCTTTTAGTATTTTTGGTTGCTTCCTGGTTTAACTTTCATTCTCTTTCCTGGGGGTTACTTTCATTTTCTGAAATTATAAATCCCCATTCTCTAGCCAGAGATAAACATAAGGCTCAGTTGTATCCCCACTTTCCTTGAACTGATGACGAATCCAGATGACAACCTAGAGTCCTTCTCCACAGTGGATAATCTGGATAGTTTGTGCCCACAAATGGGTCAAGCATATTGCATTCAGTGTTCCATCAAGTCATGCCAAGTCCATGCT
The DNA here is from genome assembly GCF_009873245.2 of Balaenoptera musculus. NCBI lineage: Eukaryota > Metazoa > Chordata > Mammalia > Artiodactyla > Balaenopteridae > Balaenoptera > Balaenoptera musculus. Next base: position 104,721,532 of record NC_045806.1, on the reverse strand, counting down.
CTTACAGGTTTAGATTTTAAAAGAAAGGGCTAGGAGGTTGGTGCATTTCCTGGCATGGAGTATACCTCTTAGTGAAATGAAAGACACTTTGCAGACCAAAAGCTGGCATGAAACATACCTTTGATTTCATCAGCAAGCATGCCATATGTCACAAAATTCTACTGCTTCCTCCCCGTTATTTCATCTGAGTGCCTCTTTCCTGCACATGGCTCTCAGTTGCAGTTAAGTAAAATGGATAGTACAGTTAATTGATGTAAATAACTTGAATTCATTTGGGCCTAAGTTAGTTATTTGCTAAATTAACAGTATTCTGAGTTTGATACTCTTTATGGGAGGTAACATGTTACAGTGAAAAGAGGAGCAGACTAGGAATAATGAAACCTGGGTTCTCGTCCAAAGTCTGCTACTGCCTTGCTGTGTTTTGCAAGTATTTGAGGCTCTGTTTTCTCATCTGAAAGTGGGAGTAATAATATCCTGCCAACGTGCTATGTCAGAGGGGTGTAAGCGTATAAATTGTAATATTGTATGTGAAACTTAAAAGTTGAAAATGTCTAAAGTACTTTGCAAAGTGCAAGGTACTCTTAATATACACCTTCTAATGAATGGCCAAATAGCCATGCATATATGAACGTGGATAGGAAAAGCAGGAAGGACAGTAAAAATTTAAAGTTTTCCACACAAAACTTGTCATTCCTAATATTCTGGTGAAAAAGTAATACATCCTCAATGTAGAGAATAGGGAAAATATAAAGGAAATAAAAATCATTCATAGTCACACAACACAAAGATAATTGCCATTAGTATTTTGATGTATTTCCTTTCAGTTTTTAATTTTCAAAAAATAATTGGTAATAAACCTCTGTGTATGAGGGGTACTGCTTTTCTGGTTAAAAATTAATAGAAGTTAATTATAGAAAACTTAATAGTTCTCTGTAATCAACCCCTCTTCCCATGAAAGTAGTTTTAACAATTTTTCAGTATTTCAGTTTTGTACCTTGTTTTTTTCATTTAACATTGTATTCTAGTGTTTCTCCAAATCATTAAAAATGCTCTGAAAGTATTTTAACTGTTTAGTATGTAAAATTTTGAATATATATTGAAGTAGAGAGCATGATTGAATGAATCCAATATTTAGCCATCACATAACTTCAGTTAATTTTCCACTCATGGGCAATCATGCTTTATCTACACCTCACTCATTTCCCTCTGTTGCCTCCCTAGATGTTTTTGAAGTCCAAGATATCATATCATTTCATCCAGAAAACTTTAGTATATGACTACAAGATATAAAGACTCTTCCTTAACCTAATTTTGATACCATATTGCACCTTAAATATAAACAATAAATCTTTAATATCATCAGATATGCTGTACATTTTCAGATTTCTCAGACTATCTCATAAATGTATGTGTAGTTTTTCATTTCTTTGTTCAAATGAGAATCCTAGTAAGATGTACACATTACAGTTTATAGCTATGTCTCTTAAATCTCTTTCAATTCGTGTATTTCCCTTCCTGCTATTAATTTTTTTCCTTGCAATTTATTTGTTGAGGAAACTCGATCATTTCTCACACTCTTGATTTTGCTGTTTGCATTCCTGTTGCATTATTTGATGTGTTTCTCTGTCTTTAGTATTTCCTCTTAACTGGATGTTAGATCTGGACTACCACTGGTTAATAGAAATATAATGCAGGACACATATGTAGTTTTTAAATTCTGGGAGCCACATTGAAAAAGGGAAAAAAAAACAGGTGAAATTAATTTTAATAGTATATTTTACTTAACCCAATATGCCCAATTGTTATCACATCAATATAAAATTATTAATGAGGCATTTATTTTTTTTAAATTTTTATTTATTTATTTATGGCTGTGTTGGGTCTTCGTTTCTGTGCGAGGGCTTTCTCTAGTTGTGGCAAGCGGGGGCCACTCTTCATCGCGGTGCGCGGGCCTCTCGCTATCGCGGCCTCTCTTGCTGCGGAGCACAGGCTCCAGACGCGCAGGCTCAGTAATTGTGGCTCACGGGCCTAGTTGCTCCGCGGCATGTGGGATCTTCCCAGACCAGGGCTCGAACCCGTGTCGCCTGCATTGGCAGGCAGATTCTCAACCACTGCGCCACCAGGGAAGCCCTAATGAGGCATTTAAAATGGTTTTTATTATATTCTTTGAAATACTAAGCAAAAAAGCTATAAATCCCTAATGTGTAGCATTTTTATAAAGTCCTGTCGTTAAAAGATCAGTGATTTGGGCTAGATTTCTGGCTGTGGCCTAGTAAGGATCTACAAAACCACTTCCTAAAAAACAACTATAAACTATGAAGCTCTACAAGTTGACAAAAACAACCATTTAAGCACCCTGGAAATCAACCAAAAGCCTCCAACAACCCAAAAGGCACCTATACTTGAGTAAACTATTGGACTTTAACTAATAGTAGTGGGACTGTGGTTTTTTGGCCTGGAAATACTCATGCTCTACACACACCCCTCCCCCCTTCTTTACACAGACACACTAACACACACACACAGACTGGTCAGTGCCCATGGTGGGACAGGCGGTAAGAATTGTAGCTGCACTGCCATGGTTGACAGTGGTTCACTTAATGTGGAGAGGTGCACAATGCCCACGTCCAGTGACATTGCTGGTATAAGTGATAATCTCAGTGGAGTTTGACCAGTGGGGTGGGCCAACCGTTCTGCTAATCTGAGATTGTGGTAAGCATATTCCTGTCTGAGACTGTGCACATGTGCAGTAGGCAGTGGAGACTTGAGAGAGCCTCAAGCCAGCTCTATTCATCACCCCTGAGGCAGTGCACAGAGGAGACGTGAAAAGGCCCAGTGGAAAATGAGAGCTTTGGCAAACTTAAAAATGTCATGAACTTTGAATGTGCTCCCTTTTCCACACACAGATCCATTGGCAGAAGATAGAACCCTTATAGATTCGAGGTGGTTGAGGACAACCTCTTTGCAATTATTGACTGATCACAAAGCTACAGGGACACAGAGTTCCCCCTTAGGAAACCAAGCTTAAAAAAGAATATAACAAAAATACTGACCAGAGAAATCAGCCGTACATCATCGGGTGACATATTTCACAGATTTAGCCCAGGCGGGTTAGTAAATAAATTAAAAATTCAGCAACAGTTACCTTCAGGGGAAAAGTCAGAATCCAGAATTGTTATATTTCCAAAATGTCCAGTTTTCAACACAAAATTATGAAATATGCAAAGAAAAAAGATCAGTCAATATAAACTCTCTTAATATCTCCAGATGTTGTAATTAACAGACAAGACTTCAAAGTAGCTATTATAAATATGTTCAAAGAAGAAAAAGAAACCATGAATAAAGACAGTGGAAATTATGACAAAAATGAACAAACTAGTGATTTTGAACAAAGAAGTAGAAATATAAAAAGAACCAAATGGAAGTAATTGAAATAAAAAATTCACTAGAGGGACTCAACAGCAGATTCAAGATGGCAAAAGAAACGATCAGTTAACTTGAAGATTGATCTATAGAAATTATTTAATCTGAAGAACAGAGAGAAAAAAGATCAAAGAAAAATGAACAGAGCCTCAGGGACACGTGGGGCAACATTAAGAATACAAAAAAAAAAAAAAAAAATACCAACATATACATAGTATGAATCCCAGAAGGAAGTGGAAAAAGAAAGGGGTGGCAGAACATGCTTAACAAAAATATTTGCAAATTTAACACAACAACATACAAAAAGGATTATGTTCAGAAATAAAAAGGACATGAAAGACTGATAAATGCTCCAACATTTATGAACAAGAGCATTATGAAAGCATTGTGAAAGTAGCCAGATGCAAAAAGACCACATATTGTGTGATTCCATTTATAGAAAATGTCCAGAATAGGCAAATCCATAGACAGAAAGTGTATTAGTAGTTGCCAGGTGCTGGGGGGGAGGTTGAATTGGAAGTGACTGCTTGATGGATTTAGGGATTATTTTTAGGATGATGGAAATGTTTAAAAACTGGATGGTGGTGATGGTTTCACAACTCTATAAATGTACCCCAAATCATTGAATTTCACATTTGAAATGGTAAATTGTATGTTATATAAATTATATATCTAAATAAAGCAGTTTAAAAAAGAAATAGTAAACCAACAACAGAAACAAAAAGATCAGTAACAATTGACTCCCTGAATATTATTTTTTCAAAACAATAGATAACCTAGGATTGCTACATTTACAGTTGCAAAAGTCATTAATTAATAATCATAACTGTATAAATTGTTTTGCAGTTTACATGGGGCTTTCATATATTTTATTGGAGTCATCTGCCAGCACTCTGGGGAGGAAGGTCGTTTAGCCTTTATTACGCAAAAGGAGAAGAGGTTAGCTGATTTATCCAATGCCATACAGTAAGTGACACAAGATGGGCCCAAACTCAGACTTTCTGACTCCAAGTTCAGTGCCCTTTCTGCTATATTATATCAACCCCACTCTCTGTGGTAGCAACCCAGTTGGAATTACATTGTACTACTCCCTGTAGGTAAATATGGAAACAGATATTAGAAGAGGGAATCACAAAGGTGAAAATTACAACTCAATCTGTGCTGTGTTCTTACTGAGCATTTGTTGGTAGGGAGACTGAGGAAGTCTAGTAAGCTTCCGGCTTGTGGCCTGGAATGGTGCAGAAATCTGTATCAAACTGATCACACGTTGACCCAGCAACACCAAGCCTGTTCTAGCGCTCTTTCATCTGGGTGTCTAGTAAAGGCAAAATGTGGTAGGCAGGAGAAATTGTGTTGGAGATTTATACCCAATAGCGTTTGCAGAACAGCCATGTTTTTATAGGTTTACTGGTATCACTCATGGCATTGTAGGACCCTTCCACTTAGATCTAAATTCCTCCTTTCCTGGGCATCTTTGTGCCATCCTTGTCCATGAAGCTTATTCTCTTTGTTACATATGCAGTACCTTTCAGATGCTTTGTAGGATCTAGAAGCCACTTAGTCTCCTTCTAAGCTGCTAAGCTGCAAACTAAAATCTTGCCTGAGTTTCCCACTCTGGTTCCAGCAGCTTCCTCTGAATCTTATTTCGAAGAATCTGTGACCCTCATAGCAAAGAGATTAAGAGTACAGGCTATGGAGCTGGACATTTTGGATTTGAATTCTAGCTTCACTAGCTGTGTGATCTTGGTGAAATTACTTAACCTTTCAGTGCTTCTGTTTCTTTATCTGTCAATGAGGAAAACATATCTCATTATGAAAATTTTGAGGATTAAATGCAATCATGGATGTATATTGCTTAAAAGAGTTCCTGGATCTTCTTTTTAGTCCTTTTACTTCTGATAATAATAAGAATAATAAGGGGGAGGAGAAGAAGGAAGAAGAAGGAGAAGGAGAAGAAGAAGAGGAGGGGGAAGAAGAAGAAGAGGAAGAATTATTATTTAAGCAAGCTGAAAACTTGAACTTATACTACAGGCTTTCCTCTGGTACTTGTGTTTTAAAACTTTCAATCATATTATTTTCATGTGCTAGCCATAACAGCCCTGTGAGGCTCATAGGATTAATGATATTAGGTATTTTCCCCACTTTACAGAAAAGAAAATAGTGGTACACTACTTTGTCATAAAGCTGGCTCTGGAACACACATTTTAAGATTCTCTCATAGGGCTCTTTCTAATACAGCCTGCTGCCTTTAACATAGTTAGCATTTGCCCAAAGGAGCAAAATACTTGGTGCAAAACTCAGCAATCATTATTAACCCCTGTATCCACCTCTACAATTAAGTCACTAAAGGGTCTACATCTTTGTAGCATATGTTATGTTAATTTGATTAGCTTCTTTTCCACCTAATATTTAACATAATTGAAATCGAAGTTCAAGCAGTAAGCAGTGAAAATGTTTCTGCTCCCAATTGTTTTACATGAAACTTGAGAGGGTTACTGATAAAGTGCGAATTTCACTGAACTAATGTAGAAGATGGATGGCAACAGAAAGCTATGATTAATATTTGCTATTTGCAAACTATGGAAGAAAGTGATATCTCTGGTTGTTCAATATCATATTTAAAGCCTATAACTTTTCAAGATACTGTATTAAATTTGATGCTACATTTTGGATAAGTGTGTTAATGCTAAAATTACTATGAAATTTACAAAACCCCAGTGGATTTCATTGTAAGAAAAATGAATCCACTGTGATTGTTTATTTGGGGAAATAAGCAGCTATTGTTCTTCTCCAAAGAGTGAAAAGGCTTTTATACATTGAGTTACCTTCAGTTTTTTTGAAGCGTGTTCCCCATATTAAGTGTTCAGCTGATTTACATAATCTGCCACAAGGATATTGAGAAGTTATAAGAGAAAGATAATTTGAAATTACTTTAGGTAGTTGTTGGAGTTCCAAAAGAGGGATGGTGTGATGCAGATAGATGTCACTGCAACTCAGAGATGTATTATTATTTTCAAATTACTAAGGTATAGAGATGTGCTAGGTATTTGTACACAATTTTTAAAAAATCCCTGCCTCAACAAATTTGAAATATGAACCAGAGATTCTGGGCCCTCATTTTGGCATGTGGTAAGCTGTTGCCATTTATCTAATGGGATATTATGAACTACTCAATAAATCTTTAAAATTATGATATATATTGTTCCAGTTCCCAAGAACTTTGACCAAACGTCTGTGTGTGTGTGTCTGTGTGTCTGTGTCTGTGTGTGAGTTTTGGAGTCCAAATTCCCTAAGCAGCAATGGGGAATACGAAATTAGAGTGTCTAAAATAATTGGTCTAGAATTCTTGATGTTTTTCTTTTAAAATCATTTTCCAGATTAGAGTGTTTTGTGGAGTCTGGCAACAACACCAACTTTGCCATTCACTACTTCTTCTCTCTCCCTGCTTGTCTCATGTTTAGAGTTTTTGTCCAAAAATAATGAGAAAAAATAGACACAAGAAGCCAGAAAAAAACAGAGCATCTACAGAAAGAAATGTGAGATTAATCATCACTATTTAGTTGTGGAATTAAATGACTTCCATTTTTCTTTTTCAAAATGGCCTAAAGAGCCTGCCGAGGCACTGGGAGGAAATCCACTACAGCTGTTCTCACAACTGAGTCAAATCAGTTTTAGAGGAATATTTTTCCAGGAGGGACCTTTCATGCTTCCATTGTAAGACTTTAAAAGCACTAATAGAACAATTAGGTTAAACAAACTCATGTGAACCAATGCGGTAAACAGAATTTCATTTCAACTCTGGAGTGTTATCTCTTTGATATAATAGGATATCTATGTACCACAAAAGCAGTCTACTTCTAAAGGTATCATTTCCTGGATAGGAAGCCGCATATGCAGTACATAAAATTCTCAGCCTATCTCCTGAAAAATGATGATTTATTTCTCTTTTTATTTACTAAAATGTTATAGCAGTATCCTTGAGACGCCATAATACCTGGCCAATTCCATAACAAAGCAAACTAGTGCTTTAGGCTTTATGTACCTATCTAGGCTCTCATCATACACATATTGATAGGTTTTCTTTTTTTTTAAAATAATAGAATTCAGTCAAACTACAATTTATTTGGTGTATAAGTAAATGAAGTCAATCAAACAGCTGCCGGGTAGTTGGATACTAACAAATTGTTTTCAGAAAGACTCTTGGTTTTATCAAGTTTGTCATATTTTTCTAAAGCATCTAAAGCAACTGATTTATGTCCAGCCAGTGATCATGCTTTCCTCTTAGTATAAAGTTCATTCATCTAAAAAGGACAAAAATAAAAAGGGCAAACAACAAACTATGAAAGGCAGTTTCAGCAAATATTATAAAGGCTTAATTTATTTGCCGTATTGTACCAATATAGTTTAATTTTTAAAAAACTCACTAAGGACCCCAGTCGATAAATGCACAAAAGCCATAAATAGTTCAAAAAGAGGATAAAGAACTAGCAAACACATGCAGAGGAAATATTCAACATCACTAATAATCAAGGAAATACAAAGTAAAAGTGAAGATACCTTTAATTTACTTATTTCAAGTAGACATTAAAAAATAATACTCAAAGTTGACAAGGGTACAGTGAAAGGAGAGTGTTCCCATACATTGCTAATAGCAGGGTAAATCATTATAATCCTCCAAAACTTTTGACTCATTAATTCAACTTCTTGGAATCTACCCTAAGGAAATAATAAAAAGTATCGAAGATGTTCATGTTGTTTTTATATGACTCCAGTTAGAATACTTGTAAATAGAAAGGGAAGAATATAAATACCCAATAATAGGGGAATGGGTGTGTAAATTATGGTACATCCACACTACACTGCTATTAAAAATGATGGTTACACAAATTCTACAGAAACATGCAAAAAACATCTACTGTGAAGAAACGACATGAAAAAAATATATGTGTATATTATGACTGTAAGGAAATGGGCCAGAATGACAGCAGTCACTCTTACAGGCTGGTAGGATTATGGGGGAGATTTCTCCCTCAATTTTGCAAAGATGCAAGTGATTGTTACTTTTAAAGCTTCCCCCGCCCCCCAACAGTTCACTACTTAAGTGTTTGCTTAAGAAAAACAAAGACAGGTGAGAGAAGAATCAGCCAAGAGTTCACATTTACTTCCTAAGTTCAATGTCTTCTGAGTCAGTCAATCTGCATTAAAATAAAAGGTCCTTATTAAGGAAAATTATTGTAATAATTCCAAAGAATACGATCCCCCTTTTGCTAGCTGTTCTCCAGGTACTTGGTGGCCTCATTTGGTCTTGTCTGGTGTGCTATGAAGGCCTGTTTTCCTTGGGCAATGTGCTCTGTACCATTTAATTTTTTTTCTAGGGTGGAGTGAGCCTTTTTGGTGAAAGCCCCAACAGTTGCTATGAGTAGGACAAGTCTGTTTTCCGATTTGAGAGGGCAGCCATATATGATAAAGAACAAGATATGGAAAGAGAGTAACAGGAATAGAGGAAGAGGAAGGGAGGTTATCCTCAATGCATAGATGTATACACAGACCCATGGATTCAAAAGCAATATTTTACTTAAACTACCCTATAATAGATTGGAATGAGTGTAAAGGATTGGGAAAAGGGAGGGGAAAGGAAGGAAGGCAAGCTGTTAGGAGGAGGAATGATAAATAATGTAAACTTGGCTTTGAATATACCCACCATTTTTGGGGGCAATCAATTTAAGCTTCCCTTCAATTTCGTATACAATCATGGGATTTTAGAGCTGGAAGAGCTCTTTGAGATAATCTACTCTCCTTTTATATTTAGGTAAACTAGAGGTCCTGAGAGAGGGAAGATGATGTACCTTAGGCCACTATTCCAGGTATTCTTCTGAAAGACAAAGTGGAATAGTGATCAAGAGTGTGGCCTTTGGAGACAGATTGTATGAATTGAAATCTCAGCTCTCCTGCTTACTAGCTGTGTGACCTTGGGCAAGTCACCTAACTGTTCTGTTCCTTGGTTTTCTTTATAACATGGGTATAAAAGTAGTACCTACCTCATAGGGTGCTATAAGAATGAAAAGAGGTAATATATGTAAAGCATTTACAACAGTGTCTGGTAGGCCTGATACCTGGTAACTGCCGTGAGTTAGCTGCTGCTGGGGCAGCTGCTGCTTTTGTTGTGATAATCCTGCCATTCCAAGGCCAGTGATTTCCCCATACCAAATTGTCTCTCCATAGCCTTATGTGACTAAAGAAATAAACATAAAACCTCCTTGGGTCTCCTCTGAAGTCACCTTGGAGTTTATCTTGTTAGCAAGTAGAAAGTGGAAAACACAAGGGTAAACCACAGGTGGTGACATTTGAATTTATACTATGTGATCTATCTGAATGGATCTTCTGCAGTAGCAAAGATAATTGACTTCTTTGTTTTTTACTCTGTTACATTAGCAGCATGCGCTTACCTACCCAATTGCTTTTTTTTTTTTTAAACTTTGGGTTTATTTATTTATTTATTTATGGCTGTGTTGGGTCTTCGTTTCTGTGCGAGGGCTTTCTCTAGTTGCGGCAAGTGGGGGCCACTCTTCATCGCGGTGCGCGGGCCTCTCACTATCGCGGCCTCCCTTGTTGCAGAGCACAGGCTCCAGACGTGCAGGCTCAGTAGTTGTGGCTCACGGGCCTAGTTGCTCCGCGGCATGTGGGATCTTCCCAGACCAGGGCTCGAACCCTTGTCCCCTGCATTGGCAGGCAGATTCTCAACCACTGCGCCACCAGGGAAGCCCCCACAATTGCTTTTTTAAAAAAAGTTTATCATTATCAAAATAATAGAGAAATAAAGAATTATTTTGATGTGAATTGCATTATATGTACCTTTGGTTTTTCTACTAGTTGATAATGTCATCATCATGTCTAAATGACATTGGCTTGTCAGTAGACCTCCAGGCACTGAATGAAAAAGTCAATTAAGCAAATATGAGCCTATTCTTTACCTTAGTATTTAGAACAGCATCTTTTCAGAATTATTGTGCTTTCAAACTTTGTTACATTTAAAATATTAATCTCTTTCTTAATGTTTTACCACTTTTTTATTTTCAAAAGGTGAACTAGTTTTGAGTAACATCAAGCTCTGTCTCTCAAGACCTTGGTAAATCTCACAGTTATATACTTTCACAGCTCTAGGCACATAATTATGTATGCCTCCGTATCATGTGTCTAAACAGAGCTGGAGTATATCTTCTTCCACCTCTGTCCACTGACATAGATTTTAACATAAGGAATTGTGGTTGAGGGTCAGGGAACAGGGAAAGATTATTTTCTCTTGGTTTTTACCAATTTGTGGTGTAAGATTGTTTCCAAGGGACACTCAGTGATTATAGCTGTGAATAACTGTGATTAGAACTTCAAGAATGGTTCAGAATGGCCATAGGAATCTCTCTCTCTCTCATCTCATTTTCATGTTGCAAGTACACATACTGAGGGAAAGAAGAATGTCTAGATTTCCATACATAAAAATACAGGTGATTTTAACATAATAAATCATAGTAACCAAAACACAACGTTAGGCATTAGAAGTGAGATGTTCTTCATTTTTAAATTTAACCTGTCAGGTTCGAGTGGTGTAAATTTATAACCAGCTGAGGCTTAAGAGGGAGCATTATTTTGGCCATACCTCTGCTATGTTAATCCCAAGCAGAGTGAACCAAAGATTTTACTGAAAGAGCAAGTGAGAGATCAGAAGTGTGCTTTAGAAAATAAAATAATATCTATTTATCTCCTTATTATAACATTTTATCAAGCATGTTATTGTTATTTTTAATTATAAGGTCCTTGATTGATATTATTGCATTATCAATGACCTTATGTGGAAAATAGCTCTCCGCCCCTGCTCAGTAAACTTTCAGTCTTTAATGAACAAAGAACTGTATGTGTTGGTTAAAATGAAGTGAAGGGAATTTTATTGATGCCTCCTTTTCTGGGTGAAAGTCCAATCTTCAGCTGCAACAATGCATCTCGGGAAGTCTGCTATTGGTACATTTCTCACTTTGCACTGTTTGTAGCTAAGTCAAGGCCTAAAATCCAGGCAACTGTTTACTTTCTGAAGAATATGCTATGGGAACCTAAGAAGAAAGAGATTAAAATTGGCTTTAGATGCTCAGTGGAGTTTCAGTGGTTGTGGTGATGGTGTTGGTGATGAACAAATAAGCAGTCCTTTCCCAATATCTTCATCTTTGGTGCTCAGACATTACTTTGTCTTTTTTTTTTTTTTTTTTAAAGAGTTTTTTTTTTTAACTTTTTTTTTTTTTCCCAATTATTAATTTACTTATCTATGGCTGTGCTGGGTCCTCGCCTCTGTGCTAGGGCCCTCCCCAGTTGTGGCAAGCGGGGGCCACCCCCCACCGCAGCACGCAGGCCCCCCACCACCACGGCCCCTCCCGTTGCGGAGCACAGGCTCCAGACGTGCAGGCCCAGCAACTGTGGCTCACGGGCCCAGCCGCTCCGCGGCATGCGGGATCCCCCCAGACCAGGGCCCGAACCCGCGTCCCCCGCATTGGCAGGCAGACTCCCAACCACTGCGCCACCAGGGAAGCCCTACTTTGTCTTTTTTTTTGAGTCATTTCATTCTGCTTTGTAGTAGAGTTATTTATTTATCACTTATATTACATAACAACTGTGAGTTCCTTGGGGGCAGAGACTATGGCCTATTCATTTCTATATTCTCTCTGGCCCCTCTTGTGAGTCTTGGCAATGGTTTATTCATTTCATTTAACAGGTATTGATCAAATGTCTACCATATGCAAGGCACTGTGCTCATTTGGGGGATATAGGAATGAACAGAACAGATAAAAATATCTACCTTCATAGAGGTTGCATTTTAGAGGGGAGAGACAGGTGGCAGACAATAAACAAATAAAATATACAGTATATCATTTAGTGACAAGTGCTATGAAAGACAGGAAGGAGGATGAGAAATGACACTTTTCAGTGGTTTACAGTGAGAGGTTGCAAAGGCCCTGAGGTGGAATCGTGCCTGGTATTTTTGGAAACAGCAAGAAGGCTAATACATCTAGAGTGCATGAGATGGGGGAAATATCAGAGGATGAGTTTGGAGACGTTAGGGGAGGGAGAGGTGGACATTGTAGGGGTCCACCTAGGTCACTGTAAGGATTTCAGTTTTTATTTTAAAGGAAATAGGGTGCCATTGCTACTTTTGAGCCAAGAAGAGACATGATATGACTTAGATTTAAAAGCTTCATTCTGGCTGGAGCGTGGGGAACGTGCTATAAGGGATTGATGGTGTAAGCAGCGGATCAATTAGGAGGCTCTTGCAATAATCCTGGTGTGGTAGTGGGGAAGTGGAGAGACGTTGTTGGATTCTGGATATATTTCAAAGGTAACACCTACAGGATGAACTGATGGATTGCATGTGGGATGTGAAAGACAGGAATCAAGGATGACTTCAAGTAGTGTGGCCTGAGCAAACAGAAGAATGAAGTTGCCATTTACCAAGGTGGAGAAGACTATGAAAGGAGCAGTTTTGGGAAGGGAAGCAGTTTTGAACATAGTAAGTTTGAGATACCTTTTAAATATCCAAGTAGAGACATTGAGTAAGCAGTTGGATATTCAAGTCTATGGCTCAGGGGAGGGACCTATGCTGGAGCTACAGATTGGGGGACTGTGAGTGTATAGTCAGTATGTGAAGCCATGAGATGGCATGAGCTTAGATTATTGTCGAATCGTCAGTATATATTCATTTATAATACTTTATCTGCTTTCTCTCCAAGGATGCTCAACTCTGCTGTCAGTTCAACCAAGCTAGGTGTCTCCGTGGGCCACTTAATGGAATTTGTAGATTCAGGAGTTAAATAGTTTTTACTGTGTATGTGCCTAGAGTAGTGCTAAGTGGTATGGGGGACATAAAGAGGAATAAGACTCAGAGTCTGCCTTCAAGGACCTGGTTAGGGAACTAAGACTTCAACTAGTGAAACTTTGCTCATACTACGAAGCATTATGTACCATTGAATGCATATCAGTCAATCGATAAGCTTTATTGAGTGATTTCAGTGTTCTTTTTGCTGTACATGCAATAGAAATTCCAAAAAGTGAGATACTGTACATGATAAAGGAGCCACTATCTAGATGCCTGATGATTTCTTTGACAATGCATATGGTGAAGAGCTGAAGAAAAATAAGGGAGTCATTTTCACTGCAAAATAAAGTCATGGCATTATTTGATTTCAAGCTAGGTTTCTTTAACATTGTATGAAAGGACCAAGTTGCAGAGTTGCAACAGCGGATGAAAATGATGATAAAATAATGCAGAGAATGAAAATAAGAACATTTTGACAGGACTTTAAACTTTTCAGAAGACTTTGACATCTCAGGTTGGCGTTTGATCTTCTCAAACCACTCTGTGCTAAGTAAGGTGGATAATGCCTCTATGGGTCTTAAGAGCCTTAGTGGCTCCTAGCTCAGCATTCTGTGGGGAAGGGGGGTTCTTTCAGTGATTTATCATGAAGTGTTAAATCTCTATTTCCAAACCCAATTTAGATCCTGCTGTTCCTACACCAGTATACTCACCAGAAGTGTTGTTTATATCCTCTCGGTACTATGAAGAACAAAAATTTACCACCACCTAACTCATTAAAAATGCTCTGCAAGCCTGAGGCGCAGAAGCCACAGTATGAACACATAGAGCTCAGTCCCCCTTAAGGACACTTTATTTCATGAGCCTCTCTAACTCAGAATCATTCTCTTCCTCAGAGCCCCTTTCTTAAATGCAATATTAAACCAGAGGCAAGTATGTGTTTTTTTCTGAATGTAGTTCTCTTTCTTACCAGTTTTCATTTCAGATGTAGGATGTGCTGGGTTAATATTTGTACTTCTGGCCACTTTCAAATCTTACAATATTTTTTAAATCTGACCACAGACTTTAACATTAAAAACATGCACACACCATAGAACAACGCTGTCCTTTATTTGCCTTCCAATACAAATATTTTTGAAGGCTGACTCTCTTTCACCTTGTATTTTCTAATACTGCTACCTCCAACTTAATCCTAACTGCTTGACAAGGTATGCGTGTAACACAGTGTTATTATTGCCTCCGGCTAGCTTCATGTCATCTAGTTTGTTTTTTGCTCCCCTCCTTTGACAGTATTATCAGGACCAATTGTGAATCGGCCAGATGCATTTTCTCGCAAAAGGACAAATCTAAGACGGCTTGTGTTTTTCCCTCTTTCTTTCAGGACTGCTTACATTAAAGGAGTTCCTTTTTTCATGAAACTGAGCTTGCTTAATCAGAGATGGAGCAAACAGACTGCAAACCCTATCAGCCTCTGTCAAAAGTCAAGCATGAAATGGACCTAGCTTATACTAGTTCTTCCGATGAGAGTGAAGATGGAAGAAAACCAAGACAGACATACAACTCCAGAGAAACTCTGCATGAGTATAACCAAGAGCTGAGGATGAATTACAATAGCCAGAGTAGGAAGAGGAAAGAAGTAGAGAAATCTACTCAAGGTATGTTTTTATTGGATTTTTATAGCTAATATTATTTCTCATTAGGGAATGCTTGTATGCATAAACTTAAGTTTCAAAAACAAATTTGCTGATGTTAACTGGTTAATAATTCGCGCTACTTACATATGCTTAGAGAATCTGTTTCATATGCCAATCCAGCTGAGGTTGTCGGATTGTGCATGAATTTGGATGCAACAATCCTCTTATCAGAGCATTCAAAATTTGTCTAATCCTACAAATAGCCATTTACAGACTGAAGGATAAATAATTTATAGTAAGATGAAAAGTAAACAGCTAAGTGCTTTTCAAGCCATTGCCTATATGGGACAAAAGTCTCAAATAAATATTTGGCATCTAAAAGAGCTTTAAAAAGGTTAGTGGGGACTACCAAGCAGAGGTCCAGAAAGTTTGTGCACAGAATGCTGAAACCTTGTGCAACACAGTGCTAAGGGAAGGTAAGAATTGGTTGGAACCCTTCCTACCACAGCCATAATGTGGGGCATATCCTTTGGACAGCCTTGGTTTTTCAATTATGGATTGACAAGACAGTTTCTAATAAATAGAAAACAGGGGTAGATAGAAATATTATTTCCTTATTTCTTTTCAATTGATAGATATGCGGTATTAGACTATTTTAACTACACAGGGGAAAAAAAGATACTGACATTGGCACAGGTTATTTTTTTTAAAAAGAATAAGTCTGTGTTGAGATTTTTAAAAAATTAATTTGATTATCTAGATCAGTGGTTCTCAAAGCATGAACCCCGGACCAGCATCACCCACAGACTTGTTAGCGATGCAAATTCTCGGGGACCACAGATCATGTAAAGTGTGGTTATTACAAATGAAAATTGCTGTATTCTAATTAGTATTGGAATCTTACGTTAGAAAAACTTTAAATGGAGCCAAAGATTTAAGATATTCATACCAACATTTAGATATACACTAAATGTTTATATTAACTATGTTACTCATTTTTTAGCTCTTAACATACTTGCTAAAGGTCTTACATCTGTCTTTTCAAGTAATTCGTTTTAATCTTCCCTATTTATTCAGCTAAAGACTGAAACTTTGTTATGAGTAATTTTATTCTTCTGCGTAACTGGAAATTGGAAAATGTCTTCTTATGGGAATTTTTCTGGGGGTGTTCTATTATGCTTTAAGAAATGTGTAGTTACCATTCAAATATTTCTCTATAAGTTTGTCTTTACAGAATATGAACTTACAATTGTGAGTTGTGGATTATGGAATTGGAGTGTAGAGTAGTTGACTTCATAATGTTGTGAATTTAAATAAGAATGTATTTCTGGTGACAGTTTGTTCTAAAAGTATAAGCAATTTTATATTAAGTCAATATAAAGAGCTAGCCAGCCTCGGATTTTGTCTCTCTGCATTGTGATCAAAATGAATTTTGCGACGAGATAAGTTTGTCTTTAAAGATGTCATCCTAATTTCCTTTTAATAACCTATTATTACTCAATAAGTTTATTTTTTAACATCTTTATTGGAATATAATTGCTTTACAATGTTGTGTTAGTTGCTGCTGTATAACAAAGTGAATCAGCTATATGTATACATATATCCCCATTTCTCCTCCCTCTTGTGTCTCCCTCCCACCCTCCCTATCTCACCCCTCTAGATGGACACAAAGCACCAAGCTGATCTCCCTGTGCTATGCGGCTGCTTCCCACTAGCTATCTATTTTACATTTGGTAGTGTATATATGTCCATGCCACACTCTCACTTTGTCCCAGCTTATCCTTCCCCCTCACCGTGTCCTCAAGTCCATTCTCTACATCTGCGTCTTTATTCCTGTCCTGCCCCTAGGTTCTTCAGAACCATTTTTTTTTTTTTAGATTCCATATATATGTGTTAGCATACGGTATTCGTTTTTCTCTTTCTGACTTACTTCACTCTGTATGACAGACTCTAGGTCCATCCACCTCACTACAGATAATTCAATTTCGTTTCTTTTTATGGCTGAGTAATATTCCATTGTACGTATGTGCCACATCTTCTTTTTTTTATTTTTTAATTTATTTTTATTTTTTTAAAGTATTTATTTATTTATTTATGGCTGTGTTGGGTCTTCGTTTCTGTGTGAGGGCTTTCTCTAGTTGTGGCAAGCGGGGGCCACTCTTCATCGTGGTGCACGGGCCTCTCACTATCGCGGCCTCTCTTGTTGCAGAGCACAGGCTCCAGACGCGCAGGCTCAGTAATTGTGGCTCACGGGGCCAGCTGCTCCGTGGCACGTGGGATCTTCCCAGACTAGGGCTCGAACCCGTGTCCCCTGCATTGGCAGGCAGATTCTCAACCACTGTGCCACCAAGGAAGCCCTGTGCCACATCTTCTTTATCCGTTCATCTGTTGCTGGACACTTAGGTTGCTTCCATGTCCTGGCTATTGTAAATAAGGTTGCAATGAACATTGTGATACATGACTCTTTTTGAATTATGGTTTTCTCAGGGTATATGCCCAGTATTGGGATTGCTGGGTCGTATGGTAGTTCTATTTTTACTTTTTAAAGGAACCTCCACACTGTTCTCCATAGTGGCTGTATCAATTTACATTCCCACCAACACGGCAAGAGGGTTCCCTTTTCTCCACACCCTCTCCAGCATTTATTGTTTATAGATATTTCAATGATGGCCATTCTGAGTGGTGTGAGGTGATACCTCATTGTACTTTTGATTTGCATTTCTCTAATGATTAATGATGTTGAGCATCTTTTCATGTGTCTGTTGGCAATCTGTGTATCTTCTTTGGAGAAATGTCTATTTAGGTCTTCTGCCCATTTTTGGATTGGGTTGTTTGTTTTTTTGATATTGAGCTGCATGAGCTGTTTGTAAATTTTGGAGATTAATCCTTTGTCAGTTGCTTCATTTGCAAATATTTTCTCCCATTCTGGGGGTTGTCTTTTCATCTTGTTTATGGTTTCCTCTGCTGTGTAAAAGCTTTTAAGTTTCATTAGGTCCCATTTGTTTATTTTAGTTTTTACTTCCATTTCTCTAGGAGGTGGGTCAAAAAGGATCTTGCTGTGATTTATGTCATAGAGTGTTCTGCCTATGTTTTCCTCTAAGAGTTTGATAGTGTCTGGCCTTACATTTAGGTCTTTAATCCATTTTGACTTTATTTTTGTGTACGGTGTTAGGGAGTGTTCTAATTTCATTCTTTTACATGTAGCTGTCCAGTTTTCCCAGCACCACATATTGAAGAGGCTGTCTTTTCCTCATTGTATATTCTTGCCTCCTTTATCAAAGGTAATATGGCCATAAGTGCATGGGTTTATCTCTGGGCTTTCTATCCTGTTCCATTGATCTCTATTTCTGTTTTTTGTGCCAGTACCATACTGTCTTGATTACTGTAGCTTTGTAGTATAGTCTGACATCAAGGAGCCTGATTCCTCCAGCTCCGTTTTTCTTTCTCAAGATTGCTTTGGCTATTTGGGGTCTTTTGTGTTTCCATACAAATTGTGAAATTTTTTGTTCTAGTTCTGTGAAAAATGCCATTGGTAGTTTGATAGCGATTGCACTGAATCTGTAGATTGCTTTGGGTAGTATAGTCATTTTCACAATATTGATTCTTCCAATCCTAGAACATAGTATATCTCTCCATCTGTTGGTATCATTTTTAATTTCTTTGATCAGTGTCTTACAGTTTTCTGCATACAGGTCTTTTGTCTCCTTAGGTAGGTTTATTCCTAGGTATTTTATTCTTTTTGTCACAGTTGAAAATGGGAGTATTTCCTTAATTTCTCTTTCAGATTTTTCCTCATTAGTGTATAGGAATGCAAGAGATTTCTGTGCATTAATTCTGTATCCTGCTACTTCACCAAATTCATTGATTAGCTCTACTAGCTTTCTGGTAGCATCTTTAGGATTCTCTATGTATAGTATCATGTCATCTGCCAACAGTGACAGTTTTACTTCTTCTTTTCTGATTTGGATTCCTCTCATTTCTTTCTCCAACAGTGACAGTTTTACTTCTTCTTTTCTGATTTGGATTCCTTTTATTTCTTTTTCTTCTCTGATTGCTGTGGCTAAAACTTCCAAAACTATGTTGAATAATAGTGGTCAGAGTGGACAACCTTGTCTTATTCCTGATCTTAGTGGAAATGGTTTCAGTTTTTCACCATTGAGAATGATGTTGGCTGTGGGTTTGTCATATATGGCCTTTATTATGTTGAGGTGAGTTCCCTCTATGCCTACTTTCTGGAGGGTTTTTATCATAAATGGGTGTTGAATTTTGTTGAAAGCTTTTTCTGCATGTATTGAGATGATCATATGATTTTTATCCTTCCTTTTGGTAATATAGTTTATCACATTGATTGATTTGGATATATTGAAGAATCCTTGCATTCCTGAGATAAACCCCACTTGATCATGGTGTATGATCCTTTTAATGTGCTGTTGGCTTCTGTTTGCTAGTAGTTTGTTGAGGATTTTTGCATCTATTTTCATCAGTGATATTTGCCTCTAGTTTTCTTTTTTGGTGACATCTTTGTCTGGTTTTGGTATCACGGTGTTGGTGGCCTCGTAGAATGAGTTTGGGAGTGTTCCTCCCTCTGCTATATTTTGGAAGAGTTTGGGAAGGATAGGTGTTAGCTCTTCTCTAAATGTTTGATAGAATTCGCCTGTGAAGCCATCTGGTCCTGGGCTTTTGTTTGTTGGAAGATTTTATTTATTTTTTTTTTTTTTAAAAATTATTATTTATTTATTTATTTATTTTTTGGCTGTGTTGGGTCTTCGTTTCTGTGCGAGGGCTTCCTCTAGTTGCGGCAAGCGGGGGCCACTCTTCATCGCCGTGCGCGGGCCTCTCACTATCGTGGCCTCTCCTGTTGCGGAGCACAGGCTCCAGACACGCAGGCTCAGTAGTTGTGGCTCACGGGCCTAGCTGCTCCGCGGCATGTGGGATCTTCCCAGACCAGGGCTCGAACCCGTGTCCCCTGCATTAGCAGGCAGACTCTCAACCACTGCGCCACCAGGGAAGCCCTGTTGGAAGATTTTAAATCGCAGTTTTAATTTCAGTGCTTGTCATTGGTCTGTTTATATTTTCTATTTCTTTCTGGTCCAGTCTTGGAAGGCTGTACTTTTCTAAGAATTTGTCCATTTCTTCCAGGTTGTCCATTATATTGGCATATAGTTACTTGTACTAATCCCTCATGATCCTTTGTATTTCTGCAGTGTCAGTTGTTACTTCTCCGTTTTCATTTCTAATTCTTTTGATTTGAGTCTTCCTCCTTTTTTTCTTGATGAGTCTGGCTAGTGGTTTATCGTGTTCTCAAAGAAATAGCTTTTAGTTTTATTGATGTTTGCTATTGTTTCCTTCATTTCTTTTTCATTTATTTCTGATCTGATCTTTATGATTTCTTTCCTTCTGTGAACTTTGGGGTTTTTTTGTTCTTCTTTCTCTAATTGCTTTAGGTGTAAGTTTAGGTTGTTTATTTGAGATTTTCTTGTTTCTTGAGGTAGGATTGTATTCCTATAAACTTCCCTCTTAGAACTGCTTTTGCTGCATCCCATAGGTTTTGGGTCATTGTGTTTTCATTGTCATTTGTTTCTAGGTATTTTTTGATTTCCTCTTTGATTTCTTCAATGATCTCTTGGTTATTTAGTAGCATATTGTTTAGCCTCCATGTGTTTTTATTTTTTACAGTTTTTTTCCTGTAATTGTCATCTAGTCTCATAACCTTGTGGTTGGAAAAGATACTTGATATGATTTCAATTTTCTTAAATTTACCAAGGCTTGATTTGTGACCCAAGATATGATGTATCCTGGAGAGTGTTCCGTGAGCACTTGAGAAGAAAGTGTATTCTGTTGTTTGTGGATGGAATGTCCTATAAATCTCAATTACGTCCAACTTGTTTAATGTATCATTTAAATCTTGTCTTTCATTATTTATTTTCATTTTGGATGATCTGTCCATTGGTGAAAGTGCGGTGTTAAAGTCCCCTACTATGATTGTGTTACTATCGATTTCCCCTTTTATGGCTGTAAGCATTTGTCTTATGTATTGAGGTGCTCCTATGTTGGGTGCAAAAATATTTACAATTGTTATATCTTCTTCTTGGATTGGTCCCTTGATCATTATGTAGTGTCCTTCTTTGTCTCTTGTAATAGTCTTTATTTTAAAGTCTATTTTGTCTGATATGAGAATTGCTACTCCAGCTTTCTTTTGATTTCCATTTGCATGGAATATCTTTTTCCATCCCCTCACTTTCAGTCTGTATATGTCCCTAGGTCTGAAGTGGGTCTCTTATAGACAGCATATATATGGGTGTTGTTTCTGTATCCATTCAGCCAGTCTATGTCTTTTGGTTGGAGCATTTAATCCATTTACATTTAAGGTAGTTATCGACATGTATGTTCCTATTACCATTGTCTTAATTGTTTTGAGTTTGTTTTTGTAGGTCTTTTCCTTCTCTTGTGTTTCCTGCCTAGAGAAATTCGTTTAGCATTTGCTGTAAAGGTGGTTTGGTGGTGCTGAATTCTCTTAGCTTTTGCTTGTCTGTAATGGTTTTAATTTCTCCATCAAATCTGAATGAGATCCTTGCTGGGTAGAGTAATCTTAGTTGTAGGTTTTTCCCTTTCATCACTTTAAATATATCCTGACACTCCCTTCTGGCTTGCAGAGTTTCTGCTGAAAGATCAGCTGTTAACCCTATGGGGATTCCCTTGTATGTTATTTGTTGTTTTTCCCTTGCTGCTTTTAATATTTTTTCTTTGTATTTAATTTTTGATAGTTTGATTAATATTTGTCTTGGCATGTTTCTCCTTGGATTTATCCTGTATGGGACTCTCTGCACTTCCTGGACTTGATTGACTGTTTCCTTTCCCATATTAGGGAAGTTTTCAACTATATTCTCTTCCAATATTTTCTCAGTCCCTTTCTTTTTCTCTTCTTCTTCTGGGACCCCTACAATTCGAATGTTGGTGCGTTTAATGTTGTCTCAGAGGTCTCTGAGATAGTCCTCAGTTCTTTTCATTCTTTGTTCCTTTTTCTGTTCTGTGGTAGTTATTTCCACTATTTTATCTTCCAGGTCATTTATCCGTTCTTCTGCCTCAGTTATTCTGCTATTGATTCCTTCTAGAGAATTTTTAATTTCGTTTATTGTGTTGTTCATCATTGTTTGTTTGCTCTTTAGTTCTTCTAGGTCCTTGTTAAACGTTTCTTGTATTTTCTCCATTCTATTTCCAAGATTTTGATATCTTTACTGTCATTACTCTGAATTCTTTTTCAGGTAGACTGCCTGTTTCTTCTTCATTTGTTTGGTCTCGTGGGTTTTTATTTTGCTCCTTCATCTGCTGTGTATTTCTCTGTCTTCTCATTTTGCTTAACTTACTGTGTTTGGGGGTCTCCTTTTCACAGGTTGCAGGTTCGTAGTTCCCATAGTTTTTGATGTCTGCCCCCAGTGGGTAAGTTTGGTTCAGTGAGTTGTGTAGCCTTCCTGGTAGAGGGCACTTGTGCCTGTGTTCTGGTGGATGAGGCTGGATCTTGTCTTTCTGGTGGGCAGGACCGCTTCCGGTGGTGTGTTTTGAGGTGTCTGTGACCTTAGTATGATTTTAGGCAGCCTCTCTGCTAATGGGTGGGGTTGTGTTCCTATCTTGCTAGTTGTTTGGCATGGGGTGTCCAGCACTGGTGCTTGTTGGTCGTTGAGTGGAGCTGGGTCTTAGCGTTGAGACAGAGATCTTTGGGAGAGCTCTCACTGACTGATATTACGTGGGGCCAGGAGGTCTCTCGTGCTCCAGTGTCCTGAACTCAGCTCTCCCACCTCAGAGGCTTAGGCCTGGCACCTGGGTGGAGCACCAAGACCGTGTCAGCCACATGGCTCAGAAGAAAAGGGAGAAAAAAAGAAGAAAGAAAGAAAAAATAAATAAAATAATTAAAATTAAAAAAATTATTAAAACTTAAAAAAAGTTTAAAAAGTAATAAAAAAAGAGAAGAGAGCAACCAAACGAATAATCAAATCCACCAATGATAACAAGCGCTAAAAACTATACTAAGATAGACAAAAAAATCAGAAACTAGTCAGTCGCATACAGCTAACCCCATGTCTACAGTTGCTCCCAAAATCCACCGCCTCAATTTTGGGATGATTCGTTGTCTATTCAGGTATTCCACAGATGCAGTGTGCATCAAGTTGATTGTGGAGATTTAATCCGCTGCTCCTGAGGCTGCTGGGAGAGATTTCCCTTTCTCTTCTTTGTTCACACAGCTCCTGGGGTTCAACTTTGGATTTGGCCCCGCCTCTGCATGTAAGTTGCCCTCTGGGGTCTGTTCTTCGCCCAGCCAGGAGGGGGTTAAAGGAGTGGCTGATTCAGGGGCTCTGACTCACTCAGGCTGGGGGGAGGGAGGGGTATGGATGTGGGGCGAGCCTGCGGCGGCAGAGGCCAGCGTGACGTTGCACCAGCCTGAGGCGCGCCGTGTGTTCTCCGGGGAAGTTGTCCCTGGATCACGGGACCCTGGCAGTGGCGGACTGCACAGGCTCCCGGGAGGGGAGGTGTGGATAGTGACCTGGGCTTGCACACAGGCTTCTTGGTGACAGCAGCAGCAGCCTTAGCGTTTCATGCCCGTCTCTGGTGCCCGTGCTGATAGCCGCGGCTTGCGCCCATCTCTGGATCTTGTTTAGGCGGTGCTCTGAATCCCCTCTCCTCGTGCACACTGAAACAATGGTCTCTTGCCTCTTAGGCAGGTCCAGACTTTCCCGGACTCCCTCCCGGCTAGCTGTGGCGCACTAGCCCCCTTCAGGCTGTGTTCACACAGCCAACCCCAGACCTCTCCCTGGGATCTGATCTCCGAAACCCGAGCCTCAGCTTCCAGCCCCCGCCTGCCCCGGCGGGTGAGCAGACAAGCCTCTCGGGCTGGTGAGTGCTGGTCGGCACCGCTCCTCTGTGCAGGAATCTCTCCACTTTGCCCTCCGCACCCCTGTGGCTGCGCTCTCCTCCGTGGCTCTGAAGCTTCCCCCCTGCCCAACCCCCATCTCCGCCAGTGAAGGGGCTTCCTAGTGTGTGGAAACTTTTCCTCCTTCACAACTCCCTCCCAGAGGTGCAGTCCCGTCCCTATTCTTTTGTCTCTGTTTTTTCTTTTTTCTTTTGCCCTACCCAGGTACATGGGGAGTTTCTTGCCTTTTGGGAAGTTTGAGGTCTTCTGCCAGCGTTCAGTAGGTGTTCTGTAGGAGATGTTTCACATGTAGAAGTATTTTTGATGTATTTGTGGGGAGGAAGGTGATCTCCACGTCTTACTCCTCTGCCATCTTGAAGTGCTCTCTACTCATTAAGTTTTTATTTAGCACTTGCTGTGTGTCAGGCCTCAAGTCAGACGCTGGGGATAGAGATGACCATGATAGTTTCTGCTTGTAGGAAACTCATAATGTGGTGGAGAAAATAGGCATCCAACAAATCATTACAATTAAATGTAGTAAGTACTTTACAGATAAAGTGCTATGGAAATACATGGGTGAGTCAGGGTCCATAGAAAGGTGATATTTGATCAAGGTCTTAATATTTGAATAAGAGTTTACTAGGAAAAGGACATTCCAAGAGGGTAGATTAGCAGGTGCAAAAGCATAAAACTGTGAAAAGGCCTAGCATGATGAAAATTTCAATATGAAAAGCGTGAGGTGCATTGGCGCCAGATGACAAAAAGTCTTGCATGCCCAATTTAGGAGTTCCTTTTTTTCTTTAAACTTTTTTTTTTAAAAAGCTTTTAAGTGATAGAGAATTTCACGATGAATTATAATTTTTAGGATGAGAATTGTAGAAGCGAATTGTAGATGTGTAAGCAGCAGTATAGAAGATTGATTGCAACTGGGGAAAATTGGGTGCAGGGAGACAATCTATGAAGACACTGAATTAGCCCAGGCTAAGAATGGTGATGAATGTCTAAGCTCTGGCTGTATCAGTAGAGGTGAAGAAACATATTCAAGAGGTATTAGTGTGGTAGAATTGATAAGACTTAGTAATTGATTACTTGTCGAGGTTGAAAGAGATAACAGAGTCAAGGATGACTCTAAATTTCAAGGTTGGAAAACTGGGAGGATGGTGATCCATTTACCAAGAGAAGTAAAATAGGAGTGGGTTTGGAAGGGAAGAGAATGAGTTTCTTTCTGAACATGTTAAGTTTAAGTTGCTTGGGTGACATCCAGGTGGATTTTCCTGTCAAGCAGTTGTTAATGTGTGCCTAGAGTTCAGGAAAGATCTGGACTGTTGATATAAGTAGATTTGAATTCACAGGTTTCTTATAGTAGGAGATGCCTGGGGATGGATGAGATTACCCAGGGAGAATGTGTAGAGTGAGACCTGATAAAAGTCAAGGACAAAAACCTGATTCTATCATCCATGAACTGAAATAAACATGTTTTCAACCTATTTACATTTTTAACTAGCACCATCCTTTGCTATATTGCCTTATGTAAAGTATAAAGATCCAGGAGGTGAAGGTCTAGAAACTTAGGGTCTTCTTGCCACTGACTTCATGATCTTTAGAGATACCTAGGAGGGAAAATATGTGCCTCTTTGGGGGAGAAATGAATTAACCTACATTAGGCAACATGGTGGGCCCCGTGATCATCTTTTCTGTGAAGTCTGGAAACCTCTTTGTTGTTCTAGTTCATATATTGCTACCTATGTGTTAAAAAAAATGTTGTTGATTTTCACAAATATATGGTAGCATCTTGCATCAGCCTAGCTAAAGGTGAGCCTGACATTATTTTTAAGGAATAAAATTCTCAGAAAATCATTGAGTTTTAAGATAGGAAGGAAGAAGGGTAACATAGTGTTGATTGGGCACCTGCTATAGTGCCAGACACTGTGCTAGATGCCTTTTAAGCTCACCAGCTGTGCAGCCTTAAGCAAGTTACTTCAGCCCTCTGAGCCTGTAAAGTTCACTGCAAAGTTGACTTCATCATCATCGTCATCAATACCATAATCACAATAATAAAAATAAAAGTAGTAATAATAATTTTTAAAAAAACTTGAATAGTACCTGCTCTGTTCCAGGACTCTGCTAGATGCTTAAATTTACTCCTCATGCATGCCTTATGAGATATGAGAGGTTATCTCCAGTTTACCAATGAGGTAACTGAAGCTTGGAGAGAAATACTTTGCCAGTTTCTGCAGCTAAGAAGTAGTAAGAGTTGGGTTTGGAAATCAAGTCTGTGACTCTCATATGTACATCATGAGGTTGTGATATGGATTAATTGTGATCATAAGTGTGAAAGTTTTTAGGGACTCAGTAATTGTTAGTTTCCCTTCATTTCCTTCCCTAAAAGCCTTGTCAGCCTCTTTGTGTTCCGTTGACCAAGGGTTTACAAGGAGGTTTAAAAAGGTTTTCTGTTCTGATTTTTCTTTAGTAAAGGGTAGATGATATGCTATGTAATTTATAATGAAATATTCCTGAGTCTGTTTGTTGTTTTCCACTTTTTAGGGAAGTTACAGTGTCATTCAATTCAGGGCTTGTTGGGGGGAAATATTAATAAGAGGAAATACTTGATCCCATTTGAAAGTATCTTCATATTCTTATCTTTATTTGCCAAGAAAGCAGAACCACCCCTCTGCCATGTACACAGAGTGCTGGATTTTAAAACTGGTTTTCTTATTTTCCAAAAGCTTTCGAATTAAGAGATGGACACTAATCTAATATTATTCACAATTCTTTGCTAATAGGATGAATGAGCCTTAGGCAAGCTTACTTTATATGATTTTTGGTAGGTAATAGCAGGGGTACATTTCCTGGAGGCACACAGGCTAGCAACTGTTCCCAAGCAGCCTCACTTCCAAGGGAGGCATCAGTTAACTAAGAAATTAGTATAAAACAAACGAAAAAAAAATGGATATATAAATCAAGGATAATAATTTTAGTTATGAGAATTGCCCTATAATTTGTATAACAGGTAAAATTAGTTTTGAATATAGCCATTTTACTGAAAAGTAATTATGAATGAAAGTCACCCATGCATAAAAAAAAGGTATAGGGAGGACCTATTACAAATCCCAGAAGATCGTAGACTCCTGAGATACTGCAGCTGACACAGACATTTCGTTTCTCCCTTCTTAACCTCTCTTTTGTGGCTTCTCTTTCTCCTAATATGGTTTTTGTTTGTTTGGTTGTTTTCTGCTTTCTGTATTACAACCTAAACCTAAATCTCACATTATCGCCATCTGGTGGAAAAAAACTAAAACTGCCAATCTGTATTTACCAAGATTACATGGGAGCAAAGCTTATCTGTCATCCATCTATCCATCCATCCATTTTTTCAGTTACTCATTTATGCATCAAACATTCATCTAGTGTCAACTGTTCCAGGTACTTTGTTAGGTGAATGCAGTTCATCTTGAACTAAATGGGCACAAGTGACTATTATTTTCCTCTTAATTGCCCCTGGCTAATAAGCCACTTCATCCCACAGCAGAAGCTGCTCAAACAGTATTGCCGCTTGTGCGTTCAAGGTGTAGACAGAAGCCCAGATTTGAAAAGCACATTTCTTGACTCTTATTTCAAGCACTTAACAGTAGTATAAACTCTTGTTGGCCTATGTCTAAACAGTTTGGATAACAGTTCCTACAGAAATCTTGAAAGAACTCAACCTCAGAATCTGTACTTACGTGGTAAATATCACAGATGGCAGGTGTAATATAATGTAGCAAGGCCTATGAAATGAAAATTTCAACAGCGTTTGATCACCTGTGATGAATTTTCTGCCGTAAGCATGTTATGCTTCTAGTTGTCACAAGTTTCTAGCATAAAAATCTATAATGATTGCCCAAAAAATTAAACTCTAAAAGTCATTTAGCAACACCTCCAATTTGCTCGTGTCTTTCAGCCAGTATAATTTGTTCATGAAAACTTAATCAATAAACAATTATTTATATAGCATCTGAAACTGGTATGGGATATCAACGGCACTTGTGCCACTGCTCTCTCTACCTGTCCCATGGCAGACATCCCTGATCAAACAGTGGTGCTCTTTCTTGCTGAGCCCAACTGCAGCCTCACATCCTTATCAACACAGCATTCCATGCAAACATTGCCAGTCAATTAGAGTTAGCAAGAGAGATGAAACCTATTTCCTATCTGTGGT
This sequence comes from Balaenoptera musculus, assembly GCF_009873245.2. Lineage (NCBI taxonomy): Eukaryota > Metazoa > Chordata > Mammalia > Artiodactyla > Balaenopteridae > Balaenoptera > Balaenoptera musculus. The sequence continues at coordinate 104,693,528 of NC_045806.1, read as the reverse complement.
CTGCTTATCTGTGCCAAGTTCTGTGTTAAACTCTGAAGATATAGATGAATAAGAAGCAATCTTTGTCCTCAAAGAATTCAGAGTACGTTTAGGAAGGCAGGTATAAACCAGCTACAGTGCTGCAGTATGATTGATGTTGCAATAGTGGTGTAGGTAAAGTACTATGAGAGTCTAGAAGCTAGAAACATGTTCTCTCTTTGGGGAATGATAACGATGATTATAAGTGAAATATCTAACATTCATTAAGCACTAGGCATTGAGTAAGGCACTTTAGATGGATTATGTTATTTAATCTTCCCCATATGCTATGAGGTTGGGAATCATTATTATCCCCATTGTAAAGATGAGTAAAGTGAGGCACAGAGATGCTAAATAACTTGCCCAATATTACAGAGGTAGTAAGTGATAGGACTGGGATTGGAACCCAGGCAGTCTGACATTAGATCCAACTGCTGTATGCA